>NC_056727.1:769488340-769615840 GCF_019279795.1 Protopterus annectens
TGTTATAATGCTACGCTGTGAGGTTTCACCAGCGGGGAATCTGTGATTCACTCTTACTCCTCTCATTTGCATGGCATTGCCTAATTCCTAGCTACCGTGCAAAACACTGTCACAGCCCCTTAGCAACCCTTGCACCATGGTGTGGTGTAACATGCCTGCCATTGACTATTATGGGGAAATCATGAAATATGTTACATTGCTGTTTTATTCTATATTTTTCGATTTTCCTTGCCATCCCGTTTGCGTGCCGCTGCCCTGCACTTAAACTTTGCAATAGTGTGAAATAAAAAAATTAAATGTTCTTTTTATATTTTGTACATGTTTTTTTATGCCAATGGCTATATATTTAGCCATTGGCATACATTAACAATATAATACATGTGTTTGGTCGGTTGTCATGGCTCTGATTTTATGTTTTCAAAAATGTAAACCGTTTTTTTACGGTTTACATTTCTGCATGCTTATACTATGCCTGCACCACTTCCTGGATTACTAAATACCTTCATTTTCATGCTACACTGCTGCAAATGGGGTAATTAGCATACAGGGGCCGGGAGCTCTGCGGGCGTAGCGTATGCAGGTAGTGCACATGGAAACAGCTCATACCTGGATCGCTCGCCGGCCATATTCGCCAACGCTACGCCTGCACCTGGCGCAAGCTTCATGAATCCCGGGGCTAGTGTAAAATACACAGGAACCTGGACACAATTGTTTTATATGCTTTTAGTTTTGTATGATTGCATGTGAAAAAATTAGTTCTGTATAACTGAATGTCAAAGGATCATTTCTGTATAATAACATGCTAATGAATGCTTTCATTTTAGTGTATGACCTATTTTCAAAGAGGGAGGATGTAGAACACAGTATGTGTTGTAACTTTAAGAAACACTTCCATGTGTAGGCATGTGCATATAAATAATGAGCATGTGTAAGCAGCAGTGCCATTTTGAGAGAACAGCCAGAGTGTTAACATGCATGAGTGCAGTAGTCAGTCTGTTTATAAGTTTAAGTTACTAAGCCCTAATCCTGATGTGTTTGTATATAATAAAGCTGCTTGAACCAAACCCACATCTGTTCATCTGTTTTATCCTGACCAGATGAGTGACATTTACTAACAGAGAGTATAGGATTCCCATCTTAAGATGACTGTGAGGTGTAGCCTGAGTCTCGATATATAGTCAATGCGTTTTATTATGGGCAACATTTCCAATCCAATTTTGCTCCATAAAGGAGACACATAGCACAGATAAGTGTAAGGTAGTTTCTGTGATCTTTCTGTGAGCTAATCCATTTTGACTGAAGATAGTTAAAGGAAGCAAACATTCTCTGTCCTTCAATCTCTTGTGCAAGATCAACCAACCAATGGATACCTTTCAGAGCTCAACTGCCAGGCATCACTGGGCTGCTCCCCAGCTTAACCATAGGGCAACCACATAAAGGAATCTTAGAAACTGAAATCTCAGAGGTCAGTAGAAATTTGCCACTGATTTGACCAAATTCCAAGCCTTTGCAAATTGATGCCAGCTCTTTAGGTCCTAAGGGAGACTCTTCTCATGCCAAATAACGGCCCAGGGGGACTCAGACCTAAGTATGTTGGCTTCGATCACAGCCCAGATGGTGGGGGGGTTCACCAGGTCATTATGTTTGTAGTACTGATACCCATGCCAAACAAGTACCCAAGGTATCATTAGGGCAGTCTAACAACACATGATTTAAGCCACTGGCATTGGTTATTCCACATAAAGGAAGATAGAAGGGTGGTGATCTTCTTATGCTGGTAGTGTTGGTGAAGGCCAGGAATATGCCTGTACAAATAATATAGTAAATGTGCGGCAAACATCATGAATATTGCTACCCTGCCCATTAGGTGCAATTCTAGCTAATATCAGGAGAGGGTCCACAAAAAAGGTTCTAGCAGGTTATATGTCATGTGCTGCCATTTTTGTCATATCAGAATGTGCACCATTGGAAGGGGAGCCTTATCCATGAGTGCTGGAATGACTGAACTGCACTGTTAATGGTCTGTGCCTCTGTCTTGCTGAGATTCACTTGTAACTCCAATAGAGGATGAAAATCATTTTTGATATTCAATAATATTTGGGAATCATTACTATGGCTTTGGGACTGCACCATACAATCATTGGGAAAGAACAGGGCTCATGTCATTACACTAATCTTATCCTATCTGCTCAGCAATCATGGGTAATTCAGTAGCCTATTCAGTGGTTCATTAGCCAGATGAAAAAAGTGCTGGGGATAGTGGGCATCCTTGATGAGTGACTCTTTGTAGAGGAAAAGGAGGAATGCCACATTGTTGACTACCACAGCTGTGGCAGGATTAGAATAAAGAGCCTGTACAGAGCACATGAAGGACAGGGGAAATCCCAAACGTGACATCACATCCCACAAATCTTCCCATTTAGAAGTGTCAAAAGCCTTCTTGAGAAACAACAGAAAGGCTACCATTGGTTCTGGCACAGGGGTTAATCCCTGCATATAAAGTCACAGTGTCCTTAGGTGGTCCCCACTTTACCTACCCTTAAAAACAAATTACCTGAGTTGGGGAAATACAGAGGAACTAATAGAGTACAACCTATTAGCTAGCACCTGTGCAAAGATTTTTACATCAACATTGATCAGGGATATGGGTCTGTAATTTGTGACTAACTTGGGGTCTTTATCGGGTTTAGGTAGAAGGATTATGTGGGAGACACATGAAGATGGATTTACTTGGCCCAGCTCTTGGAATTCACAAAACAACACCTTCATCAGGTGTGAGAGCACATGCTTAAGGGACTTGTTTCCACATGAAAGCTATCGGGCTCTGGAGCCTTGCCAGATGGCATGTGTTGGATAGCTTGCTGTATCTTTCATATCTCTCTTGGCATGGCAATCTGAGTGGCTTGCTGGGGGAAGGAGAGAGAAGTAAATTTTTGTCAAATATGCCTGTGAGTACATCACTAGAGGCATCATTTAGGTGTGTCTCTTGGGAGTCCAGGGATCTGTAGAATTTCATGAAAGATATATTAATGCCATTCATAGAAGTTAATGTCTTATTTGAGCCCTGGTCCATGAGGCTAGGTACTGTCATCTGTAGGAATCCTCATCAAGCATGATGAGCTAATAGGTTAGTTGGGCAATTGTGATGGACCCATGTTCGAGTCTGCACTGACACCAGTACAAATTTGCCTTTTCACTTTTCAAGGCACTTAATTGAGAGCTAGCTCATATTGCAGGAGAATTTGGTGGTCCCAGAATCTAGATAGTTTATACTGGGTAAAAGGTTTTGCTACACCAGATTCTAGTGAGTGTTCATTATCATTCAGTCTTGTCATTAATTTTCCCTTAGCTGCTAAACATAGACTATTAAGATCCATCTTAAATAAATCCCACCAAATTGGCATAGGAGAGGATCCCACTCAGTTTCTCTCTAAGAAAAGACTCATCCTTAAGCATACATCCTCTACTAGTTCCTTGTCACTGACAATAAGTAGATCCTCCCTCCAGTATCTGTTGCATCTTCTGTTTGCAATATCGGGGAGTCTACATGATACTGCTGCGTGGTCAGTGAGAGGGGCCAAGATTACTTCACCATGGGCCTTTTGAAGCAGCAGATCCTTAGACATTAACCAGTAGTCTAGCCTGCTAGCCTTTTAATGTCTTGGGTTTTATAAAGGTAAACCTGTCCTCACCTAGGTACAGGCATCTGCAGACATCTTCTATCCCCAACTGATCCATGTAATAGTGTATAATATTCTGTGCCCTAGTATGCTTTTCTCATCTAAGGAGTGATCTCTCTCTCTAACAAAATCAGTAACAGCATTAAAATCGCCACCTATCATGAGGCTGGAGCTAGGAAAGATTCTAGTTTCTAGGAAGGCAAAAAGTTTTGTTAAGAAAGTTAGGGTTGTATACATTTACAAGAGTAATATCACCCTCTCTCATTCCTGCTGTCACTCACACCACCCTGCCTTCCCCATTCACATGCCTCACTTTAATTGACCATCCCAGGGATTTCTTGTGAACAAAATGCTTTGCCAGTTTACATTCCTTCATGAAAACCACATTTACAGCCAAACAATTTAATCAGCACTGTATTGTATGGTATTTAGTCTTAGAATTTATGCTGCAAACATTAACTGAGACAAAAATCACCATCAATAACAGAGTTAACTAGGTAATGAACTGTTTAGGAAGATAACGAATATATAAAACACATTTAGTTCTTAGTAGTCAAAGAGCTGATTAAGGGGTGAAAAGATGGTTCTATGCAAGCACACTCTACTGAGTATCACCTCAATGCTCCAGCACAAAAGAAAAAAAAAATACTTCTTGAGTGAATGTCTTTTTCCCTGTTCTTGTCTTTGGTTTACAGATATACTTGGCAATGCCCATACCATTAATGTTGTTTTCAGGACATGAGGGTGCTGACTTCATCATTGATGTGCCTTTCATAAGCTCCACTCTGTTATTTACCATGTCACTCCAGGCCACCACTAAGTTGTCCACATCCCCATGTTCCCACAGTGGCTGAAAGCAATTGTCCATGTGTAACATCCTTGCCAAATAATTGTCCAGTCACAGATTTGATCAGTTGTTTCTTGGCTAGGCATCCAATGGCCAGGTGATCTGGGGTTCTTAATCTCTCAGAATGGTGATCTGCCATACCTAAGTTCATTGGACACTGCAGTGTATTTCACCAGGTCTACTGGGATGCTTGCCTGATTTGATATAGTGTCCATGGGAGCTGAGGTAATGTGCTGAGACTTCATTAATGGTGGTAGCTGGTAGGAGATGGCTTTGTAGAAACTGAAGAGCTATATCCAGATCATCAAAGGTATACCGTGAATTGTTCATTTTTAAACACAGTGCCCCCAGATTCTTGAAGGTAGTTTGAATACCATTCTTGTAGCACAGGTGCTGAACACTAGCAAAGGAACATCTCTTCTGAGTGGTTAATTGAGAAAAATACTGAAACAGGTGTACCTGGTGCCCACACATAAAAAGTCAACCCTCTCTGGCTGGGTATAATACCTTTTCCCTGTCCACAAAGTTCAAGAATCGGACGATAAATTGCCTCAGAGGGATGCCAGATAGTAAGAGTTTCCTTAGGGCTCTATGTGCTCTCTCAATAGTCAAGGGCTGTGCAGGTTACAAATTCATGGCTTTTCCACCAGGTGTTCCTCAGGAATCCACAGACATCTTCCAGTTCTCAACCCTCAGGAAGACCTGTGAGTTTCAGGTTGTTCCTGTGATTCCTGTTCTCAAAGTCATCTACTTTAGATTGCAGGCAAAAACTATTGGAGCATAGATTAGCTAGTTGGCAGGTCTGGAATTGTTTCTGGTCCACATGATGCTACATCAGTGAGGTCTCCAGATATTGGATTTTACTGCTGCATTGCTCTAATAGAGTTTTCTGAGCTGTGATATCTGCTTTCAAAGAAGTATCAGCCAGCACATGGGAAGCTAATTGAGTTAAATTGTCCAACTTTGAGCCTATGTCTGTAGCTGCAAGCAGGGAAGAAAGGTCCACGTGTATCTCCTCTGACATTGTTACAGAGCATAGCATGTCCATATTGTAAGCACTGTAAATAGGGGGATACCTCAGTTAAATAAAACAATAGAAGGTTTCTAGCCCAGATTAAGCGTTATTATCCAGTGATCATTACACTGTGCATCGCAGCATGCTTGGGAAGCTGCTTGCTCTATTGCTTACTCTCTCTCCATTTCAGATCATTGCTGTCAGATACATGTAGTGCAACCATGTAACCTGTTATTTTTTACATTCTGTGATAACACTGTTTACTAAGTAACTTGGAGCTTTTTTCCCTGGGCAGCCACTGAAAACAGGCCTTTTTGGCTCAGTCAGACACTCCCTGTAAAAAATGTAAAATAAATAAATAACTCACTCTAATCTCCCTCCCACACAACACACGTGCCTACCAGTCATAGCTACTTTAATTACGTACACCATCATACACCTTATATGTCTGATACTGATCAAATGAATAAATAAAAAATATATTTTACACAAATAATGTTTACAATAATGTATTCCAGAACTTTGTCATCAGGAATATACAGTGCAACTATGCCATGCCCCTCCCCCACACATAAACACATGTACTTCCAAATAACTGTGATGGATGTCTGAATGAGATAAAATGAATGAATAAATATTTTAATAATGGCCACAATAATTTATTTCAGCTTGTTACTGTCAGATGCATTTTAGAGAACAACCCTTTGCAAATCCTCTACCCACACACACACACACACACACACACACACACACACACACACACACACACACACACACACACACCAATTACAGACACTTTGACCGTGTTTACCTAAGATGTTTGATTGTTAAATGGCTAAATAAATAGAGACAGAAATATGTAATGGAAACAATAATGCATTTTATATCCTTGCTGTCAGATACACAGTGCAAGCCACTGTAACATCCCCACACAGAAACAAGCTGCCTTTTTCAATAGAGGCAGATGCATAAATGCTAGGCTGTATTTTAACATAGCCCTACTGAGTCAATTGATTTTTTTTTATAAAAATTGGAAATCTTAGCATGAGTTCTGAGTTACAACATTGGAAAACTGACTAGTTTAAGGAAATTAAAAAAAAAATAAGTAGAAGATGTAAAATCAGTTTTTCTACTTTTCATGTGGGAGGGCTGCAGCCAGGGCAAACCTTTACCATGAGCTGCCTCTGCTTGAAACCACTGTGTACCTGTCTATGCTTATCTCCAGGAACTGAGTTTTTTTCTTATACACTTAGTGTTGGAGGTCTGCTCTTTGTACTTGTCAATAAATTACTCCTTCTCTCTTAACCTGCAAATTATTCTAAAACTATACCTGTCAAGTGCAACATGTGCAATATCTGCTCTACAGACAGATGGGATTTTCTATGACCACATGAACATGCACATATTAATGCACCTATAATACTCAGGTGCTGTAGCTGCTGCTTCTGATATGCTGAACCACAAAACTAGAATGCATTTAGAGAATAAGCTAATGTCAGAATTAACACGTGCAATGACAAGATGGATAGCATAGCTTCACATATAACTTCAATCACTATCTAACAGTTCATAAATATAACCTGATGATGATCAAACATGTAATATAAATAATAATTAAAACTGTTTAAGAAGAGGCTATATATATATATATATATATATATATATATATATATATATATATATAGCAGCTTGGTGCAGGAAGCTTACGATGCTGAAAAGCTAAACCATTGGGTTGCAATGGAGTGCTTCCCTGTATGGCGTGTATGTCATAACTGGAATAAATGTGTACTATCTCAATTGTTTTCTTAACAGTCTACAGTGATTGAAGTTCTTTTAAAGTGTTTTTCTTTAGTTTCTGTTGTTGATCTATGTACTTTTTTCTGTAATTTATCTTTCAACTGAGTCATGTCTGAAAAAGCTTATTGGTGTCAGTCAGCAGGTAAATAATATTAAATTCACTGATGAACTTCTCCACATTTGTCATGTTAGGATATCAGACTACCAAAGAATAAATAGAAAAACTTCCCCCAGCCTCCAAAAACTGTGAAATTCAGGCAGTAGTGTACATGTAGTATGCTCCCACTCCACTAACTAGCTGGTGCAACTAGTGTATTGTCATGCTGCTGCAGTCTTAATAAACCTGAATTTCATCTCACTCCATGCACTGACTGAGAATAAACAAACTTAATGAGACTTGGCCTCCATATTGCAAAAGACAAACACACACACACACAGACACACACACACACACACACACACACACACACACACACACACACACACACACTCACACATGTATACACACATGCATATACACATGTGTGTACACAAGCACACAAACACATGTGCAAGTGTACACACACACACACACACACACACACACACACACACACACACACACACACACACACACACACAAAACAGGCATTAGTACATTGAGGACTGCAATGACCTCCTTACCCTGGGCCAGTTATCAAGGAGACTCAATCCTCACCACTGACACTGGTGAGAGATGGTCAATAAAAACAACAATGAATTTACACAGTATTTTCAGATGAAGCTTTCTGCATCAAGCACAACTTCCCCCAAGAGCACACTCCAGATCTGGGACTGGACTCGCTGTCACTCCAGATCCCAAACAAGACTCACTTTGGAGCACTGTGTTCCAGTTCCAAGTAGCTGACACACCCAACATGGGTATTTGATTTTCACACACACACTCCTGGGAAAGGTTGGTACAGATTTACTAGCTGTATCCCTTCTGCCCAGATTATAAGGTAACCATGCTGCTACCAGTCAACCAGTCTCAGGATATTACAAACATATCCAATTTTACTGAGTAAAATCAATACTAATATAAATGGTAGAGTGTAACCAAAGCAGCAAGGCTCTTCAGAGTGGCCACGGTGTCACTAAAATAAGTACAAGTACTCTCAAGATGTTAAAAGCATTCTCTAAAAGACCAGCCACAATTAAGGGTATACAATATTTAATAATAAATAATAAAATATAAAACAAGAATACTAAATATCTAAACACAATAAACATCAGAGCTTCAGTCACAGGAGAAACAAAAATAAAATAATACTTAACTAATCTCATTGTATTTCCTAACTGCCTGAAGAATAATTTTCCCTAGCTAACTTAATTAATACAGCAAGACAAGATAAGATGCTGATATGCTTACTTCTACAAGGCAAGGTGATGAGCTTCACAACTAAACTGAAATGAACTCAGCCAACTAACTGACTGTGATACCTGTCACAAATCTTTATATCAGTTTCCAAAGAAAACAAACCAAAATAAACTGCTGTGAGAGTTCCATTCTCTCATTGCTGGTTATGGAATGACATCACATTTGATCACCTGACTCTGGTACAATATACACTCAGAGAATTGTTAAGATCTGTTGCAGAATCCGAAGACTATAGAACAATTTCAACAATTTCTACTCTTCCCTTCCAGAATTCTTTGTTTAAACATAAACATTTAATCAGTTATAAAAACATTGTTGATACTTTTTTAACACAAGCATCTGTACAAGTCTGTGAGACAGTCAAACTACTCAAAATTATCCACAAAACTCTAGCCACCCATGCCAGCACATGCCACACATGCACTGCTCTACTCTCCTTGGCACAGATGGCAACACCTCACATTGTGACAAGGATATTTTAGTTTAAGAAATTTGTGACATCTGTAGACACTGTTTTATAGGCACATGACCCTACACCATACATTCACCACCACTTCACACTGCATACGTGGTCTCAGAAACATCTTAACATTCTGACACATACCACAGAAGACTGCCTGGAAAAAAAAGCAATTTGGCTAATCAGTGCTTAGCAGAGTTCTATCGTAACATTTATTAAATCAGCACATAAATCTCTACAGTATGTAGTGGACTCATTATTTCTTCATTATCTATCAACATAATTTTCCTAGAATCTGAAAAAATGCATAAAAGCGAGTTGGCTAACTATGATGCATATTGCCAGCAAAAAAAGAAAATAAAGAAAAGAGTAAAATTATAACCAGCCTTTAATTATGTTTAAACTGCAAATGGTTGCATAATTTCTCCATCACTCTAAAACAATGGCATTGTTGGTTAATATTTTCAGGGTAAGTATATAGACTTGTTTTTCTTTGTATCTGTAAATGAATAACTTGGATCTATATTAACCCACAGTTAATTCTAACACAAACACCAAATGCAAAATGTGCACTATCCACCCATTCAGCTATAGAAATACAAGTTGCAACATTAAGACTATAAATAAGCTCACCTGGCAGCAGCTGGCCATAGTGATCATGTCAAAATGTATTTGCCTTTACTTTTAATCAAATTTAGTGTGTGTGTGTGTGTGTGTGTGTGTGTGTGTGTGTGTGTGTGTGTGTGTGTGTGTGTGTGCGTGTGTGTGTGTGCGTCCACGTGTGTGAACATGCACACATGTGCATGTATGTGCCTACATTAGTTATTTCTAGCTTAATACACAAAGAACTGTGTAATATTAAATATTCTGAGATTTATCTGTTGACAGTGGCACACAGTTTTAGATGAGTTTAGCAGATAGAGTCGGACATCAGGCACACTTCATCCATCTCATTGATGTAGGGGAGCTGTATTACTGTGAAACTGTTTGCTGCTAAATTCTGCAGTACCATATGAACTTAACTGAAATCTGGCTTTATCTGAGCAACAGTACCTGCCAAAGAGAAAACAAAAATATTTTTTTTCATGAAATGCAACATGTAACATTTTTACAAGTACAATTTTTATGTTTAATCTTTTGTCCTATGCAGTCACATAAAGGACTCTTTCATTTACCCATGAAGAGTCCCGTATAACAGCTAAACGCTGTCCGCTTATGGCAAAGGCAGAAGTTAATATATCACCATGCTCTGCACACAGCTTTCAGTACTGTACATGCAAAGAAGTACAACAGCTTGAGCAGAGATGTCATAACCCTTCCAGTCTTCATACCATCACGGCATAATGAGCCGTTAACCACACTCTTGCACTTATGTGACCTTAGAACTTTACACACTCCTCAGATGGCCTGTTGTAAAGTAAATACCACTCTCTGTAAACTACCTAATTTGAAATATAACTCACAGCACTTAATTCTTCATGTGCACAAGGATGCTCAGTCAGCTAACAGTAAACCTCATCTCCCCTCAACTCACAACAGTGGATTAAGACAGTGGATTTATAACTATTCTAAACTAATTCTATTTACCTGCTAGTCTACAACACAGCTGATGGTACAGAAACAGATTAATAGACTGACAGTGGTACTTTCAGCATGACAGGTAATCAGTGCTTAAACATCAAGAGCTTGACTATAATAAAGCACCCTACATAAATAAAACATGAAGATAAAATCTTTACAAGAATATGTCTAGGCATATGCCATTTACACTACAGTATGCAATTCTTTCTTTAGTAATTTAATTCACTTAGCAGTTTAGCTTTAAAACTAGAAGTTGCAGCAATATTACCCTCCTTGACCGATGGTGACTGAATTCATCTGCTGCTTTAGGTCTGCTTGTGTATACTATTATTTAAAATTTTAAAGGCATCAGTAGGCATAGGCGCAGCTGCTGATGCTCAGCTCCCTAAGATGGCATTGCAGACTGATGCCAAATCTGCTCAGTCATCCTCCATCATATTAGGTTCAACTATTTAATGTGGAATAAAACATTAACAACTAAAATCATTACTCCACTTCAATGAATATTAAACCATACCCACCTCCCAAATAACTCATGGCTGCATTTATCTCTATACACAATTAGCGCTAAGTTGAAAAGATTTTCATGTTTAACCTTTTAATTAAAATAACTAAAAATAAGTGGCTGTTGCTCTGGACAAGGGTATGTCTAGTAGCACAGTATATATGTGCCCTATAAATGTGTTATGTATCTAATGACATGCTGTATATGTGCCATATAAATGTACTATATTTCTAGTGGCATGGTGTAGATATGCCATATAAATGTACAATGTGTCTAGTGGCATGGAGTATATGTGGCAGGTAAATGTACTATGTGTCTAATAGCATGGTGTATATGTACCATATAAATGTACTATGTATCTAGTGGCATGGTATGTGCCATATAAATGTATTATGTGTAAAGTGGCATGGTGTGTATGTGCCATATAAATGTACTGTTTGTCTAGTGGCATGGTGTATATGTGCCATATAAATGTACTATGTATCTAGTGGCATGGTATATGTGCCATATAAATGTATTATGTGTCTAGTGGCATGGTGTGTATGTGCCATATAAATGTACTGTTTGTCTAGTGGCATGGTGTATATGTGCCATATAAATGTACTGTCTAGTGGCATGGTTTGTATGTGCCATATAAATGCACTATGTGTCTAGTGGCATGATGTATATGTGCCATATAGGTGTACTATTTGTCTAGAGGCATGGTGTATATGTGTCATATAAATGTACTATGTGTCTAGTGGCATGGAGTATATGTGGCAGGTAAATGTACTATTTGTCTAGTAGCATGGTGTATATGTACCATATAGATGTACTATGTATCTAATGGCATGGTATATGTGACATATAAATGTATTATGTGTCTAGTGGCATGGTGTGCATGTGCCATATAAATGTACTGTTTGTCTAGTGGCATGGTGTATATGTGCCATATAAATGTGCTGTCTAGTGGCATGGTGTATATGTGCCATATAAATGTACTATGTGTCTAGTGGCATGGTGTGTATGTGTCATATAAATGTACTATTTGTCTTATGGTATGATGTATATGTGGCATATAACTGTACTGTCTGTCTAGTGTCATGATGTATATGTTCTATATAAATGTACTGTTTGTCTTATGGTATGATGTATATGTGCTATATAAATGTACTATGTGTCTAGCAGCATGGTGTGTATGTGTCATATAAATGTACTGTCTAGTGGCATGGTGTATATGTGTCATATAAATTTACTATTTGTCTAGTGGCATGGTGTGTATGTGTCATATAAATGTACTATTTGTCTTATGGTATGATGTATATGTGCCATATAAATGTACTGTGTGTCTAGCAGCATGGTGTATATGTGCCATATAAATGTACTAGCTCTGTTGAACCAGTAGGTGTAGCACATAAATGCATTTACTTCACAGTGCCGTGCTCTTCCTGTCAATTTATTAGTAAACCTAACATTATGGACAATGATGCTCCCCAGAAACAGTGACTGTAATGAGATACATTGCCATGGCAACTGACTCAATGTTATTAAATTCACAAGGATTAATGAGAATGTGTATCTTTTGCTTGCTCTTAAAGGAAGATCTCAGAAATTATGATATTTTTTCTGTTGTGTTTGCTGTATTTATTACAAGCTACAGTTGTTACAGCTTTATTAATTACTTTTGCCAATTGATTAAAGACTGGTTTAGGATGTGACTTTGGGTTAGGTTTCAGGTGAGGTTAGTTATTTGTATTTCAGTTTTGATAAATTCCATAATACTTTTAGGATGAAAATACTCAACTGGTAAAATTAAAACTGTGTTTCCTATGAAGACAAATAAATGAGGTTTATTGGTTTACAGAGTGTTTCTTTCTACCTCTTGTAGATACTCTGTGGATATTTTTGGTTGTGTGGTAACATAGTTTTGCAATTTAAAATGTTATTTTAATTTCACTACTTAGCAATCCACAGTCAAGGTATACTGAACTGATTAATGTGATTGATTGAGACCAGACAGGGAGGAATCACAAGGTGCAATGATTTACTTATAAAATAATATTTATTTTGATCAGTGTGAGTTTTTAATTATTTAGGCAGCATTTGTTCAGTTGAAAAGTATATTTTTACAGTTTCAAGTAACAAAAAAGAAAAACAAAATCAAAATATTCTCAGTCTGAGTTAATAGTGTGGCTGATGTTCAAGAAACACAGGACTGTCTAAAGTGAAGTAAAATAAATGATGCCAAAGAGATTGATTTTATTTCTTTATTTTACATTTGTTTACCAGGAAAGTCTGACTAGACAAAAAAGCCCTTTTCAGTGTAGGCCAAGGGAGAGGAGCTCCATTGAATTAACAGAGAAAAAATGTAAAGCTCCATGCTATTGAAAAAATGTATGACTGTACATTACAGAGAGGAAAAAAAAAAGAATACAAAGACAGAAACATCGATAATGTACATAGATACAGGTAACTAGTCAAAGAGTGTACAAGAACAATTTTGCTATAGTTTCACAATACATTGTTTTTAGAGATACTACAGGCAATATCTTGAAAGAAACATACAAAAATTCAGAAATCTATTGGCGGATAGATGCCTGTGATGCAGTAACTGGATCTTTAAAACTTTTCTTTAAAAAGGGTTAGTACATGAGCATATCCAAGTATTAGGTGGGTTTTGAGTATTTTTTTTTAAAGCTTGTATTGCTAGTAGTAGATCTTATGTTAAGAAGCAGAGCATTCCCAATTTTGGCAATGCAGTTTGAGTAAAGGTAATCACCAGCAGAGTTGTTAGATTTGGATATGTTTAATAATGATTGCTTATTGGATATATATATATATATATATATATATATATATATATATATATATATAGAGAGAGAGAGAGAGAGAGAGAGAATGGCGCCAATGGATTATTATTATTGAAATCAAGGAATAAAATGGAAAACTATTATGTTTGTTGTCAAATAATTTAGATGTCAATATGTCAGAGCCTTTTTTTAAAATGTTGCTTTCCATTAGAAATTACTCAGCTGCTGGACTTCTCAGCATGTCCCTTTCTTAGAGGACCTTTTAGAAGGTAATCTCTCAATGCTCCACTCATAGAAAACCTACATTTTGGACATCTCAAGTCAGTACCGGTACATCCCACTTTTTTTGGTATATCAATTGCATTAAAATAGTGAAGCCGTGGGCTGGATTTACAAAAGCTTGCACGGAGTGCAAGAAGAGTGTAGGAGCTCACGGAGGCAATATGTCTGCCGTGCGATTCAGGTACAGTCAGCAGGGGTGTGCATAGAGCTGCTAAAGCTACTCTTGCATGGACAGCGTCATGGTATACAAATTACCTCATTTGCTGCTGAAAGCTATGCAAATGAGGTAAATTTGCAATCCAGGAAACACTAACCTGTCCGTGGAAGATTAGTGTTATCTGCAGAAATGTACACCGTTTGTAATGAAGTATCGCTCTGCAAATAGCTAAACGGAGCTATGACAGCTCCAAATAAAGGATGCATACATTTGAGGAAGCATGCCAATGGCCAAATATAATGCCATTGGCATTTATAAATGTTTAAAATGATTAAAATCTAACTTTTTTTCCCTGATCTCCAATGTTTAAGCATAGCGCAGCACCGCGCCAACGTGCAGCGCTTTAAAAAACAAGAAAATAATTTAAAAATAGCCAAAAATAGGCATTTTCACTAAAAAGCTTATCCTGCCATGCAGGTGAATGGCAGGCTGAAGACAACATGGCCACTGAGTAGTGGTTGCTAAGGGGGGAAGCTCAGTATGAGAGATGTAACCATGTATTAGTAGGCAATCCTATGCAAATGAGGATAAGGAGAGTGAATCCCAATTTTCCCCAGCATGTGTGCCATGTCCCAAGAGTGTAAGTGTAGGAGTAGGTGAGTAGTAGAGTAGAATATAGGTAACATCATGAGGGGGTGTGTCAGAAAGGCTGTAAGCTTATTGGAGCATAGTGTCTTGTGTTTGCCCTGAGTTGCTCATGATTGCAAGAGGCATGTCTACATAGCTCCGTTTAGCTATTTGCAGAGCGATACTTCATTACAGTTGTCCTTTTTGAAATCCAGAAACCAAAGGTGTACGCCGTGAATATATCTGAAATTTCTTGCAAACGTGCACACAGCGTGTGCGCTCATTTGCAGCACTGCCCTGGGCAGAAACAGTAAGGGAAAAGGAAGGAAAAGAAGTAGTAGGAAGATAACCAAGGAGAACTAGCACAGCTGCCAGGTGAAATATATTAGAATCAGCCAATTACACAGGCAGACTAACCCGGCCCAGCCCAGCACTTTAAACTCTGCAAACAGCATTCTTCCCTGTTTTTTTCCAAATAACTCTGCAACACTGCAGTATACAAAGAGGGAAAGCTTAAAAACTTTAAATTCAGACAAAATGTTAGGGGCTACTCTTGCTATCATAAACCAACATGTGCAAGGTGCTGAGGGTGGTGATGTTGTGAATGCTGCTGAGCAACCCACAGTGAGGAGAAGGAGAAGAGTGTACAGATCCAGGGTAACCTACCAGGGGCTACATGAGCTGGAGATAGTGGAGCACTATAGGGTGGACAGAGACCTCCTGCAGCAAATTGTTAAGCTGTGCTGGCCACGCTTCACACACAGAACCAACAGAGGGGAACCCATCCCAGTGGATACCAAGGTATGTGTTGACCTAAGAATACTAGCTACAGGTACCTTCCAGAGACCAACTGGTGATATGATGGGGATTTCACAGGCATCAGCATCCAGGGTACTGCACCAATTTCTGGATGCCATATCAGCACATGTCGGTGAGCACGTATATTTCCCCAATTCCCGTGAGGCATTGGCCAGCAATATGCGTCTTTTCCACCAAATAGCAGAATACCCTGAGGTAGTGGGTGCAATAGACTGCACACACATATACATCAAAGCACCACCCAGTGAGTGGGGTAGGGTCTACATCAACCGCAAAGGCTTCCCCTCCTGATTCCCACATCTGGCATCTGACGCAGCTGTACCAGAGATTTGTCAATGGGGACATCCCTGATGGTCACCTAGTGGGGGATGCTGGATACGCACTGGAGCCGTGGTTGATGACACCCATCAGAAATGCACAAACAACCGAACAAGAACTCCATAATAAGGCACACACACAAACAAGAAACATAATTGAGCATGTGTTTGGGATGCTCAAGTCACGGTTCTGGTGCCTGGACACATCTGGTGGAGCCTTGCAGTACTCACCAACTACATGTACCCAAATTGTCATGGTATGTGCTATGCTACACAATATGATCCTGTGGAAACAGCTGCAGCAGGAACAACATGGGGCAGGGCCAAACAGCCCCCCACCATTGCCAAGGCCTGCACAGGCACAGCGTGACTTGGAGGAGGAACAACCTGAGCCTGCCCCAGTAGGCAGAAGGAGGCGTGCCCAGTATTCCCTGGCCTTGGCAAAGAGGCAACACATAACACATACACTGACTCAGTAGGGACCCTGGAAATGACACCTCTCTCTGACTTGCACATACAGTAAAAGGGATGCCTAACTTGACACTACCTGTTTTCAAACATGTATAGGGAGTATAATAAGTGCCTCCAACATAGGTAGCCCTGCAGCACCATCTGAGGAATGAGTCCCTATTTTAAGCAATATAAAGCACTGCTAAGCAAATTTTACCAGTATTGAGCATATTTAAATACAATTGCAGGAAGCTGCGCACCGTGCTAACCAGCACAACGTCGGGTGATGTCGGGCAACGTTGGGCAATGTTGTGCAATGTTGGGCAAAGTCGGGTAAAGTCAAGCAAATTCGGGTAAACACGCTCACACCTGCTTTACTGTTCCTTAACCAGTCAGGTCTGCCCAGCAGGAAAATAAAAAGCAGTGACAGGGCTTGAACTCAGGATACTGTACACTATAGTCACAGTACTTAACCACTAAGCCATGACAGCATTTCACTGGCACAGACACAACTTAAGTCACTCACACATACCAGTTGGGGGGGGGGTCACATACCTAACAGGCACAGCCAGCAGGACAATTGTAGACAAATGCAAACACAAAGAAATGCTGTATCATGCCCTCTGAAGAGGCATATGATTAACCTCCCCCCAGGCCTATGCAGACAGATAACAGCAGGCCAGGCAGTGTGATGTGAGTTGGGTAGGCTATGAAGTCACAAACTAATATGCGTGTAATTAGAAGCTAAGGTCTGTAGTACAGTGGTATGCCTCAAGCCAGTATGATAGGCAGCAGTACAGACTGAAATGGAGTACCTGACATAGCAGTGCAGGCCTAGCAAATGTGTATAAGTGTCAGGTGTACCCCTCATCCTATGTACACTCACAGTAACAATCAGGTGTGCCCCCCAGGTAGAAATGTACAAATAATAGCTGTCCCCCCTGTATGTAGAAATGTTGATAAGTCTATGCAAATTGACTCATGGAAGCCCTGCAGGCATAGCGTGCTTCCTGTCGATGTACAACACAAAGGTGAGCCCTGAATTAAAAACCAACTTGATTTTTCACACACATATAGTATATATGCCCATAGTGGGCATGCTCACACACAAACAAATTTAGCAAATTGCAGTCAGCAACATACTGAAAGGTCATACTGGGCATGCTCACACACTTAAACAAATGAAGCAAATGTCAGTCAACAACATACTGAAAGGTCATACTGGGCATGCTCACACACTTAGGCCATGTCTGAGTACAGCAGTGGGCCACACATATCTGTCAGTTGCAGTTCTTACTCCAGTCCCTTGTCACTGTTCACCAATCCTGCCTTGCGCACACAGTGATATGAAAACAGACCCATATAATATATTGGACCCCTGTCATAATCAAACTATGTACTACAAGTACTTAAGTTGTTCAATGAAAGTGAAAATGCAAAGAAGATCAATAAATATCTGATCAGTATCATCAAGAAACAATGAGCACGCCTAACATTATCCAAGCCATGTTCTGGCAAAAATATTGCCAAAGAGTCCATAGAGAACCATGAAGCTTTATTTTGCTATGTCATAAATATCAGTGTAAACTCATACATGTTTTGAGTCTGTGCAAAGCGTAAATGAATACATGTACATGACTGACATTGCCAACATCCTGTCAGACAGGTTCATACATATTTACCCCCCTCTCACTGACAAAAGGGCCCATTACTATACCTGGAGATTGTGAAAACGCAGAACTCACATATACAATGGTTAAACAGCTCTAGCCAAACCTAAAAACATGGCTTCTATGGGATGACATGGTTTTCCTGGCTGTGTCATATGTGAACTCCAAAACAAACAGAACCTGCACCTGAACAGTCTGTTGAGAATCACCCTCTGTACAGGATATGAAACTGATGAATGGGTTACACCAATGTTTGGCACACTCCACAAGTGTCGGTGCACAACAGACCATGGGAACTATAGTCTTATAAGCCTAATAAGCCTGATCTGCAAGGCCATGGAGTCCATCATTATGGAACTCATAAACAGAGCTATTGGGAGCCTACAAACACACAACCCTTCCCATTGTGGTTTGGTCAGGGGCAGATAATGGTTCCTAAACCTGTTAGACAGTTTTCAAGGCAGTCACCTAGGACATACATCAATGAAATGAGCTCCACACAGTCTACATAGACCTTGAAAAGCCCTTTTCATCATCCCACACACATGTCGTATCCACAAAATCAACAACCTGTGCATAAACACGTATGTCATCTGATGGATTGCCAACTGGGGCACAGATAGATCCCACAAGGTAAGAATTGTGGTCTTCTGTTCAAGCTGGTAACAACTGCTGTCCCCCATGGCTCAGTCCGGGGACCCCTCCTGTCTGGTGTATACTTTTCAGAAATACAGTCAAACACACTAGGGCTATGTTTAGCAAAGTTTGTGGATGACTGCAAAAAGGTTGTAATAATCGATGTTTGGGACAACAAAGACATCCTTAGAACGGGTCTCAGTCCGACAGATGTGGTGTTAAAATTATGGCCCCAAGCTACAGTCATACAAATATCACATAGGTGCCAACACCCTAAATATGGAGGTAAAAGTAAGGGATCTATGGACACATGTGGATAGTCATCTCTACTTCCAGAAACACATTCACAAAGTGGTTAGAAAATCATGCTATGTGTTCACAAAAATTGCCAAGGTCTTTGCATGTAGGTCAAAGAAGGTTCCCTCTACTCATCAGTCATCAGACACATCAGAGAGTATCATGGTACACTTGTGATGAATCTGACTAGGCACCTTCAGCAGCTGGAAAGACCACTGAAGTACTTCAACAAGAGGATTACTGGCCTCAAACAGTTGCCCCATGCAGCAAGACTGAATTTAACTCAATCTGTACTCTGTTGCATACTGTCTACTCATGCAATCTCTGCCCAACAGACAGGTCCATGCCCAGTGCAGAATTGATGTACATGCGCTATCTGAAGTAAACCCAAGCTCACTGTGCCACATGCTCTAAGGATATCATCATCATAACAATAACTAAAACATGTTGGAGGGATATATTACTAACTCACAGACTTCCCTTGCTTTGGAACAGGCTCCCAACCTACATTAAGCTGAGTACCTAACTGACACTCTTCCAGAGGAGCCTTGATGAGTGTATGTGAAACTGAAGTGTCACACCATGGATCACTTCATCAGCTCTACTACACAGAGGCCTAGGGAACTAACCCCATGTGTGGTGATAGCTGCACAGTCTGGCCATACTAATATATGCCTTCAGGCAGATAGCCTATTACCTACATATGTACCTATATATATATATATATATATATATATATATATATATATATATATATATATAGGGGAACACAGTATAATAAGCCAAAGATGGATGGGCAGAGATGTGTGTAAGAGGGTGGCCATGACAGGGAGCCATCCAGGACTGTCCCACCCAGCACACATCCCAATGGCACAAAAGACATGAGGTGCACATCTCACCCACTGTACATAACAGCCACCAGTATCTGTAAGTATTACAGTGTATGTGGTCCATGTGCCTTCTGTACAACATGACTGTACAATGAAGTACACATCTACTATCTGTAGACATGTACCTGTCACATAGGTTCATAGGTATGTAGTAGACTATCTTCACAAAGGCATATATTAACCTAGGCAAGTTGTGCAGCTTTCACCACCCCATTGGGTAGTCTCCCAAGCCCTAGTTCTAATAGTTAGTACCCTAAGCCCCTTTCTAGTGGGGCTGCTGATGTGATGCCTGGTGTGAATTGTCTGTTTCCCATCCACTCATCAAGGTTCCTATTGAAGAATGTCAGCGAGGGGCTCTGTCTGATGTACATTGGGACTCTGTTCCACAGTAAGGCAAGTATCTGGGATGGTACTCTATCCCACCAGCATGTTGTATTCATTGTTGTGATGAAGTACATATCCCTGGAGTGTGTAGTGTGACTCAATTTTGTTATCAGTAGATGGAGCATGTTCAACAGTTATGTGTTGGACATGGCTCTATATGTTAGGCAGAGTGTGCCTCTGAGTAGGTGGTACGCAACGGAGAATAGATTTAGTTTTACCAGTTGTGTTGCATAACACAACTGTTTGAGGCCAGTAATCCTCTTGGTGAGGTACCTCTGTGGTCTCTACAGCTGCTGGATATGCTAAGTTGAGTACATCCAAAATGGTGCATTGTACTCAATGATGGGTCTGATGACTTAAGAGTAGAGGGCCACCACTACCTCTTTTGATCCTGATGCAAACCCTTTGTTGATTAGGTGGGCCACATAGGATTTCCCAATCACTTTGGCAACATGGTTGTCAAAGGAAAGATGACTATCTACTTGTGTCCCCAGATCCATTATTACCTTGTCAGTTTTAAGGGGGTAACACCTATGTGGTAGTTTGTGGGTACTTTGTTTTCACCAAAGGGGATTACTATGCATTCTTCCACATTGAGCTTGAGGCCATGATTCTGACACCACACATCTGTCTCATAGAGCCCCTTCTGGAGAATATTTTTGTCATCCGGGGAATCTATTATGGCAAACACTTTACTGTTTCCAGCAAACTTAGTCAACCACAACCCTCCTGTGTTGGCATGTACTTTTGAGAAGTCTATACCAAACAGGAGGGACCCCAGGACTGAACCCTGGGGTACACCAGTTGTTACCGGTGTAGAGTCTGACATGTAGCCAGCAACTCTTCATTTGTGAGATCTATCTGTAAGCCAGTTTGCAATCCATCTTGTGATGTATGGATTCATGCCCAGGTTGGTGAGTTCATCTATGATACCTGACTGGGGAATGGTGTCAAAGGCCTTAGCAAGGTATAGGTATGCTGTGTAGAGCTCATTTCAATCATCTGTAGCCAGGGTAACTGTCTCAAAGAAATCCGCCCAGTTCAGGAAGTGTGATCTGCATTTGACAAAGCCAAACTGGGTATGCTCAACTATGTGAAGGTTCCCAAAGTCTTTATTGTTGACTTCCATTATGATTGGCTCCATTGCCTTGCAGATCAGACTTGTCAGGTTCATAGAGCATGAATGCCCAGGGTCTTTTGTGACCCCACCCCTGTGGAGTGAGAAGAACGTTCCTGTGCAACATTCTATGGGTACATATCCTGTACAGAGCATGTAGAGAGAGGTGTAGGTATCCTTGATGAATACGGATACATCCCCACTCTATGTACTATGATCCAGGTTCTGATGCTGGAAGGTATGGAATGAGTAGTATTCTGGAAGTGCTGGTGTGCTCTCTGGAGCCTTGAACTAGGTTTCTGTTACTGCACAAATATCAATACTCTCCATACTGAGAAATGCCTTGTGTGTGTGCATCTGGAGGCTAGGACTTCTGGCAATGAGTAGTATTTAGCTCACTTTGTGGTTATTTGTGTTGGTTACAGGGTTTGGTTTGTCCTGGGTGACTGGTGTTCCACACCTGAAGTCAGTGCCTCATTGGTCCGATCTGACCATAAGCTAATTACCCTACATATCCACATTCTGCCCCCATTAAGGAAACCATGTTAAAAATATTCTCCAAAGACAACTTCATGCTTCTTAAGACAGAAGTGGTGAACTTCAGGATACCCATGCAGATGGACAATACAGTTACGACTACTGAATCCTACACAATTGCACTTTATAAGCACTTACATGAGTGCATGGATCGTGCTATCCCAAACAAAACCAAGATGCTATCCTCCAAGAAAAGGAAGCCAATCTGGTGGTCTCCTACCATAAACAAACTGCACATCAGAAGGAAGAAACTGTTGCAAAAGAGGGTAAAACCCATGAGTGGAGGAGCTCCCGGGTCAGTCTCAGTAAGAAGCTGCAATCCCTGATAAAATCCTCCAAAGCTAGTTATGAAAACAAAATCACCACTGATTCTCAAGACAACCACAAAGCATTCTATAGCTATATCAAGAATCACAATGGCAACAGTCAGATCTGCTCTGAGTTACAGCACAATGGCACTAAATATACAGACCCAACTGATATTGCCAACATCCTGGCAGATAGGATCAATGCTAACTTTAACCCCCTCTCACCCATGAAAGAGCCCATCTCTATACCGGAAGAATGCAAAGTTGTCATCACAGCTGCACAGGTAAAAACCACTCTTCAAAGCCAGGAATACAGCATCCATGGGACCAGATAACATCCCAGGCTGCGTTCTACATGAACTACAGAACAAACTGGCACCACACCTAAGTACCATGTTCAATCATAGCCTCACCTCAGGCTTTGTGCCTGCTGAATGGCTCACAGCGACGGTTATCCCACTACACAAGGGGGGAGCCACCACAGACTCTGGAAACTAGCTCCCCATTAGCCTGATGAGCCTGGTCTGCAAGGCCATGGAGCATATCATCATGGAACTTATAAACAAAGACACTGGCAATCTCCAAACTCTGGACCACAACAATTTTGGGTTTGTAAAAGGCAGATCATGTCTCCTAAAACTGATAGACTTCTTTGAAGCAGTCAACAAAGCCGTAGTCAAGGGTAAGGTAGTTCACATAGCCTATCTAGATCTTGCCAAGACATTTGACACCATCCCCCACACTGGAATTATAGATAAACTCACTAGACTAGGTATAAATCCCTATGTCACAAGATGGGTTGTCAACTGGCTCACTGGCAGTACCCACACTGTGAAAGTAGCAGACTCCAAGTTCGACTTCAGACCAGTGACAAGTATAGTACCACAGGGTTCAGTCCTGTGTCCTGTCTTGTTTGGTATCTACTTCCCTGACGTACATGCTAACACAGAAGGTCTTTGGCTAATGAAGTTCCCAGATGACTGCAAACTAGGAGCCATAATCAAAACTACTAACGATGTGGACATCCTACAAAAGGGCCTCATTGATACAGATGCCTGGTGTCAAAGCCAAAGCCTCAAGCTCAATGCCAAAAAGTGCATTGTCATCCACTGTGGTAAAAACTCTGTACCCATGAACTACACCATAGGCAGTAGTATACATAACACTGAAAGTGTGATAAGAGACCTTGGGACACAGGTGGTTAGTAGACTCTCCTTTGATAATCACATCGCCACAGTAGTCAGGAAATCCTTCTACGTGGCACACCTCATCACAAAAGGTGCAGAAAAAAAGAGGTCACTGTTCCCCTCTACTCATCACTCATTAGATCCATTATAGAGTACAACGCCCCTTTTGGTATGTATCTCATAAGACATCTACAACAACTGGAAAGCCCACAGATATACCTCACAAATAGGATTAGTGGCCTCAAATACATGTCCTACACAGACTGTCTCAAAATACTCCAGCTTTACTCTGTCACATATCACCTACTCAGAGGTGATCTTTGCCTAAAATACAAAGCTATGTCAAACACAGAGCTGTTGGACATGTTGCTTTTCCCCAGGGAGATACACACACATGCTTGGCAAGTACAGGATTTAAACCCATACCTAACTACATTATGATACTACAGCAGTACTCATTTTCATGATGCGCTATACACATTACGAGGATTTCACTTTTCCACAGGTATATTTGTAGGATGGTGACATCATCAGACTTGACAAAGATGAGTATACCACTTTTAAGGGGTGTGAGTAGTCACCAAAAAGGTTACTCCTCTCCAGGGAGATGCACACACAGTTGGCAAGTCAGGATTTGAACCTCTACCTAGCTATAGCATGACACTACAGCAGTATGCATTTACACAACGCCCTATACACATTACTGGGATTTCTCTTTTCCACAAGTATATTTGTAGGATGGTGACGTCATCAGACTTGACAAAGATGAGTATACCACTTTTAAGGGGTGTGAGTAGTCTCCAGAATAGTTGCTCCTCCCCAGGAAGACACTCACACTCACACACAGTTGGCAAGTGCGGGGTTCTTAATCCAAACTAAGTACATCTTTACACTTCAGCAAGCAATATGGAGTTACAGGGTGCAATACAGACATTACTTGCTGACAGTTTGCCCAAAGGTTTTTTTCACATTTGCTAACCTCAGTAGGCTTATCATACTAGGTGTATTGTGAGTGTATTGTATGCATAGGCCATGACCATGTCATATATGGGTTAATGTACCACATGCTGGCACTCACAGGGTCAAACTGGTGGCTAAGCTCTGTCAACCCAATACTGGACAAAACAGTCAGGAGGAGTAGGGTCATACAACCACAACATCAACTGTCTCACATAGACCTACAATATAAGCACCAGCAAAACACACACATAAATACACATTACCATACTCGGAGAATACAAATATTAATCTGAAAGAGAGAGAGAGTGTCCTCCTAAGCAGACAAGCAAACAAAATGCACCTCCAAGCACATGCCAGAAAACACATAATACACCAAAGCAGTGTGCCTCACAACAGGCCCTAAGGCAAAACAACATAACCAACACACTAGTAGTAGGTGACTTCATAGTCAGGCACACAGATGTTCCACTCACTCAGCTGGACAAGGGGAAGGTTACTGTCAGTTGTCTGTCAGGTGCTATGATCCACCACATAACACAAGCACTTACATCACTCCAGAACAGGTACATATATGACCATTATGACGTGTTCTTTGTACATGTCAGTGTGAATGATCTGAGACATACCTCACAGGACAACATGACAAGAGATATATATTAGCTCTATGATCACGTAGCCCAGGCTGGTATAACCCTGACCGTGAGTAGCATCTTACCATCACCTACATGATACTGCAATATAACAGAAAGATGATAAACTTCAACAATTGGCTGAGCTTCTGGTGTCATTCAAAGGGGATCCAGTCTCTGTCTGCCTGTAATGACATGATAGACAAGCCTCACTGCTTCACTACAGATGGTTTGCACCTGTCACCCCTATGTTTCTGAATACTGGCCAAGGCTTTTGCTGTCACCATATTACCTTTTTTAGGCAAGGCTCAAAGGTTCATAGGTTCATAGGTTCATAGGTAGGTACTAGACTATCGGCCCTGGGGCCTATACAAGCCCATCCAAAAAGGTACTCTGGCTTTTGCCACTCAAGAAATGTATTTTCCTGTGCCACTGTCGAGCAGAGACACAGAAGTGATCCCCAGGGTGAATTTCCTATTTCCCATCCAATCATCAATATTTTTCTTGAAGAGTGCTAATGAGGAGCTTTGTTTGATATAGATAGGTAGTTTATTCTGGTGTATGGGAAGTCTCTGTGACAGGAATCTATCCCCCTGGCATGTTCTGTTTATTGTGGTGACAAGGTTTAGGTCCCTAGAGCTTGTAGATTCATAGGTTCATAGGTAGGTACTAGGCTATCTGCCCAAGGGCATTTATAAGCCTAGCCAGAATGTGTTGGCTTTCGTCTCCCTTTTAAATTCGTTTCCTGGGCTTCTGTCTAGCAGGGCCACTGAAGTGATCCCAGGGGTAAATTAATGATTTCCCATCCACTCATCAAGATTCCTCTTGAAGAGAGTCAGCGAGGGGCTCTGCCTAACATAAACTGGGATTCTATTCCAGAGTGAGGGAAGTCTCTGGGACAGGAATCTATCCCTCCAGAATGTCCTGTTTATTGCTGTGCTGAGGTTTAATTAACTGGAGCATGTGGCTCTAAGAGATTTGGTTTTCTTGAGGTGGAGCATGTCCATTAATTCTGGGTTGGACATGGCCTTATACGTCAGGCATAGATCACCTCTGAGCAGGCAGTAAGCAATCGAGTAGAGCTGGAGTTTCTTTAGTCTAGCTGCATTGGGCATCTCTTTGAGGTCCATGATCCTCTTGGTGAGGTACTTCTGTGGTCATTCCAGCTGTTGCATGTGCTGATTAAGGTACATACCAAATGGGGCACCGTACTCTATTATGGGCCTAATGAGTGATGAGTAGAGAGGCACAATGACCTCTCTTGATCTAGAGGTGAACCCTTTCATGATTAGGTGGGCTACATAGAAGGAATTTCTAACCACTTTGGCAATGTGATTATCAAAGGAGAGAATTACTATCTACCTGGTTCCTCAGGTCCCTAATTATATTTTCCATACCTAGTGGATTACCACCTATTTGGTAATTCGTGGGCACTTTGTTTTTTTCAAAGGGGATGACTATGCATTTTTTGGCATTCAGCTTGAGGCCATGGTTTTGACACCAGGTATCTATCTCTCTAAGACCCTTCTGGTGGATGTCTGTGTCAGCTGGAGAGTCGATTATGGCCCACAGTTTGCAGTCATCTGCGAACTTGGTTAGCCGTAGTCCTCCCGTGCTTGCCTGTACCTCAGAGAAGTATATACCGAACAGGAGGGATCCCAGGACCGAGCCCTGTGGGATGCCACTTGTGACTGGTTTAGAGTCGGACATGGCACCTGCAACTCTGACCATGTGTGTTCTATCTGTGAGCCAGTTGGCCACCCATCTCGTGACATAGGGGTTAATGTTCAAGCTGGTAAGCTTGTCTATGATGCCAGAGTGGGGAATGGTGTCAAAGGCCTTAGTGAGGTCCAGGTACGCTGTGTGGACTACCTTCCCTTCATCTATGGCCTTGATAACTGTTTCAAAGAAGTCAACTAGGTTTAGGAGGCAGGATCTGCCTTTAACAAAGAAAGCCAAATTGGGTAGGGTCCAGTGTCTGGAGGTTCTCAATGTCTCTCTTTATGAGTTCCATGATAATTCGCTCCATAGCTTTGCAGACCAGGCTGGTCAGGCTTATAAGGTGATAGTTCAAAGGTTCTGTTGTGGCACTACCTTTGTGGAATGGGATGACTGCTGCTGTATGCCATTCTTTGGGTACATAGCCTGTGGTAAGGCTGAGTCTGAACAGTGAATTTAGGTGAGGGTTTAGTTCCTTTTGGAGCTCGTGTAAGATGCAGCCTTGGACACCATCTGGTCCCATTGATGCTGTGTTCTTAGCTTTGGAGAAGGCTGTTTTTACCTGCATGTCCATGATGTCTCAGGCTCTGCATTCTTCTGGGATGGACACGGGCCATTTTGGGGGTTAGGGGTGAAGCTTGCACTGAACTTGTCCACCAGGATGTTGGCAATGTCAGTTGGTTTAGTGTATTTTTTGCCATTTTGCAGTAGCTCAGGGCATATCTGGGAGTTGCCACCTAAATTTGTGATATAGCTAAAGTAGGCTTTGTGGCTATCTTTAGATTCCTTGGCAATTTTCTTTAGAATCTAACCTTGGATGATTTTATGAGCGATCATAGTTTCTTGCTAATAATGATCAGTGATGCCTTTCCTTTTTCGAATTTTGCTCTATCATGTAGTAGTTTCCGCCTTCTGTTGTACAGCTTATTTATGGCCGGAGACCACCAGACTGGTTTCCTCTTTTTGGAGGAGTGAGTCTTGGTTTTATTTGGGATGGCTTGATCCATGCATCCCTGTAGATGCTCATAGAATGCACTTGTAAAGGATTCTGCGGATTGGATAGTATTATCCAGTAGCAAGGGGGCTTTGAAACTTTCCACTTCAGTCTTGAGAAGTGTGAAGTTTGCTTTTGAAAAGTTTTTCACAGTGGTTTCCTTGACTGGGGATGGGGTCGGGATGTGGATGTCAAGTGTGATTACTTTATGATCTGATCTTACCAGCGAGGGGTTTACCTCTGGTGTGGAACACTGATCCCCCATGTTGGTGATGATCAGGTCCAGTATGTTGTCACCTCTTGTGGGCATGGTGACCAGCTGTTCCAGGGCATTTGAGTTTATGAACTGTAGGAAGCGTTGGGCAAAGGAGTTTGCACTTGAGTAATTCTCCCAGTCAATGTTTGGGTACTTGAAATATCCTAATATCATGGTGTTTGGTAGGACCTTTATATTTTCCAGTGTTCTCAGGAATGCTGAGTGAGGGTCCTGAGACAAGGTAGGTGATCTGTAGCAGGCTACGATCTGATAAGAAGCTTTGCCCACTGTTAGCTGCACTTGGATGGTCTCTGAGGCCTCGTGCTATGCCACTAAACTGGAGGTGTGAGTATCCTTTATGAAAATGGATACACCCCCTCCTTTTGTATTTCAGTCCGGGTTTTGGAGCCGAAGCTCGGAAGGATTGGGATTTCTTTAAGTGGAGCATGTCCAACAGCTCTGTGTTTGACATAGCTTTGTATGTTAGGCAGAGATCACCTCTGAGTAGGCGATATGCGACAGAGTAAAGCTGGAGTGTTTTGAGACAGTCTGTGTAGGGCATGTATTTGAGACCGGTAATCTTCTTTGTGAGGTATTTCTGAGGGCTTTCCAGTTGTTGTAGATGTCTTGTGAGGTATATACCAAAAGGGGCGTTGTACTCTATAATGGATCTAATGAGTGATGCGTACAGCGGAACAATGACCTCTTTTTTCTGCATGAGAAACCTTTTGTTATGAGGTGTGCCACATAGAAGGATTTCCTGACTACTGTGGCAATGTGATTATCAAAGGAGAGACTACTGTCCACCTGTGTCCCAAGGTCTCTTATCACACTTTCAGTGTTAAGTACACTACCACCTATGTTGTAGTTCATGGGTACAGAGTTTTTACCAAAGGGGATGACAATGCACTTTTTGGCATTGAGCTTGAGGCCATGGCTTTGACACCAGGCATCTGTCTCAGTGAGGCCCTTTTGTAGGATGTCCACATCATTAGTAGTTTCAATTATGGCTCCTAGTTTGCAGTCATCTGGGAACTTCATTAGCCAAAGACTTTCTGTGTTAGCCTGTACTTCAGGGAAGTAGATACCAAACAGGACAGGACACAGGACTGAACCCTGTGGTACTCCAGTTGTCACTGGTCTGAAGTCGGATTTGGAGTCTGCTAGTTTCACAGTGTGGGTTCTGTCAGTGAGCCAGTTGGCAACCCATCTTGTGACATAGGGATTTATACCTAGTTTAGTGAGTTTATCTATAATTCCAGTGTGGGGGATGGTGTTGAAAGCCTTGGCAAGATCTAGGTAGGCTGTGTGAACCACCTTACCCTTGTCTATGGCTTTGGTGACTGCTTCAAAGCAGTCTATCAGGTTTAACAGACATGATCTGCCTTTTACAAACCCGAACTGGTTGTGGTCCAGAGTTTGGAGATTACCAATGTCTTTGTTTATAAGTTCCATGATGATATGTTCCATGGCCTTGCAGACCAGGCTCATCAGGCTAATGGGGCGCTAGTTCCCGGGGTCCGTGGTGGCTCCCCCCTTGTGTAGTGGGATAACCGTCACTGTGCGCCATTCAGCAGGCACAAAGCCTGAGGTGAGGCTATGATTGAACATGGTACTTAGGTGTGGTGCCAGTTCATTCTGTAGTGCATGTAGAACGCAGCCTGGGATGTTGTCTGGTCCTATGGATGCTGTGTTCCTGGCTTTGGAGAGTGGTTTTTACCTGTGCAGCTATGATGACAGCAACTTTGCATTTTTCCTGTATAGAGATAGGCTCTTTCATGGGTGAGAGGGGGGTAAAGTTAGCACTGATCCTATCTGCCAGGATGTTGGCAATATCAGTTGGGTCCGTATATTTAGTGCAATTGTGCTGTAACTCAGAGCAGATCTGAGTGTTGCCATTGAGATTTTTGACATAGCTATAGAATGCTTTGTGGTTGTCTTTAGAATCAGTGGCAATTTTGTTTTTGTAACTAGCTTTGGAAGATTTTGTCAGGGATCGCATCTTCTTACTGAGGCTGACCAGGGAGCTCCTCCACTCATGGGATTTTACCCTCTTTTGCAACAGTTTCTTCCTTCTGTTGTACAGTTTGTTTATGGCAGGGACCACCAGATTGGCTTCCTTTTCTTGGAGGATAGCATCTTGGTCCTGTTTGGGATAGCACAATCCATGCACTCATGTAAGTGCTTATAAAGTGCAATTGTGTAGGATTCAGTAGTTGTAACTGTATTGTCCATCTGCATGGGTGTCCGGAAGTTCAACACTTCTGTCTTAAGAAGCATGAAGTTGGCTTTGGAGAAATGTTTTAACATGGTTTCCTTAATGGGGGGTGGGGGCAGAATGTGGATATGTAGGGTAATTAGCTTATGGTCAGATTGGACCAATGAGGCATTGACTTAAGGTGGAACACCGGTCACTCAGGACAAACCAAACCCCGTAGCCAACACAAATAACTACAAAGTGAGCTAAATGCTACTCATTGCCAGATGTCTCAGCCTCCAAATGCACACACTCGAGGCACTTGTCAGTATGGAGGATATTGATATCTGTGCAGTAACAGAAACCTAGTTCAAGGCTCCAGAGAGCACACCAGCACTACCAGGATACTACTAATTCCATACCTTCCAGCATCAGAACCTGGATCATAGCACATAGGGTGGGGATGTATCCATATTCATCAAGGATACCTACACCTCTCTCTACATCCTCTCTACAGGATATGTACCCAAAGAATGTTGCACAGCAACATTTTTCCCACTCCATAGGGGTGGGGCCACAAAAGACCCTTGGCATTCATGCTCTATGAGCCTGACAAGTCTGATCTGCAAGGCAATGGAGCCAATCATTATGGAAGTCAACAATAAAGACATTGGGAACCTTCACACAGTTGAGCACACCCAGTTTGGCTTTGTCAAATGCAGATCACGCCTACTGAACTGGGTGGATTTCTTTGAGACAGTTACCCAGGCTACAGATGATTGAAATGAGCTCCACACTGCCTATCTATACCTTGCTAAGGCCTTTGACACCATTCCCCAGTCAGGTATCATAGATGAACTCACCAACCTGGGCATGAATCCATACATCACAAGATGGATTGCAAACTGGCTCACAGATAGATCCCACAAATTAAGAGTTGCTGGCTACATGTCAGACTCTACACCGGTAACAACTGGTGCCCCCCAGGGTTCAGTCCTGGGGTCCCTCCTGTTTGGTATAGACTTCTCAAAAGTACATGCCAACACAGGAGGGTTGTGGTTGACTAAGTTTGCTGGGCACTGTAAAGTGTTTGCCATAACAGATTCCCCAGATGACACAAATATTCTCCAGAAGGGACTCTATGAGACAGATGTGTGGTGTCAGAATCATGACCTCAAGCTCAATGTGGAAGAATGCATAGTAATCCCCTTTGGTGAAAACAAAGTACCCACAAACTACCACATAGGCGTTACCCTCTAAAAACTGACAAGGTCATAAGGGATCTGGGGACACAAGTAAATTGTCATCTTTCCTTTGACAACCATGTTGCCAAAGTGATTAGGAAATCCTATGTGGCCCACCTAATCAACAAAGGGTTTGCATCAGGATCAAAAGAGGTAGTGGCAGCCCTCTACTCTTAAATCATCAGACCCATCATTGAGTACAATGCACCATTTTGGATGTACTCGACTAAGCATATCCAGCAGCTGTAGAGACCACAGAGGTACCTCACCAAGAGGATTACTAGCCTCAAACAGTTGTTATGCAACACAACTGGTAAAACTAAATCTGATCTCCGCTGTGTATCGCCTACTCAGAGGCACACTCTGCCTAACATACAGAGCCATGTCCAACACATAACTGTTGAACATGCTCCATCTATGGATAACAAAACTGAGTCACACTACACACTCCAAGGATATGAACCTCATCACAACAATGAATACAGCATGCTGGTGGGATAGAGTACCATCCCAGACACTTGCCTTACTGTGGAACAGAGTCCCAATGTACATCAGACAGAGCCCCTCACTGACACTCTTCAATAGGAACCTTGATGAGTGGATGGGAAACAGACAATGCATGCCAGGCATCACATAAGCAGCCCCACTAGAAAGGGGCTTAGGGTACTAACTATTAGAACTAGGGCTTGGGAGACTACCCAATGGGGTGGTGAAAGCTGCACAACTTGCCTAGGCTAATATATATCTTCGTGAATATAGTCTACTACATACCTATGAACCTATGTGACAGGTACATGTCTACAGATAGTAGATGTGTACTTCATTGTACAGTCATGTTGTACAGCAGGCACATGGACCACATACACTGTCATGCTTACAGATACTGGTGGCTGTTATGTACAGTGGGTGAGATGTGCACCTCATGTCTTTTGTGCCATAGGGATGTGTGCTAGGTGGGACAGTCCTGGATGGCTCCCTGTCATGGTCACCCTCTTACACACATCTCTGCCCATCCATCTTTGGCTTATTATACTGTGTTCCCCCTACATATATATATATATATATATATATATATATATAGGTACATGTGTAGGTAATAGGCTATCTGCCTGAAGGCATATATTAGTTTGGCCATAGTGTGCAGCTATCACCAAACAAGGGGTTAGTTCCTTAGGCCTCTGTATAGTAGAGCTGATGAAATGATCCATGGTGTGACAGTTCAGTTTCACATACACTCATCAAGGCTCCTATGGAAGAGTGTAAGTGAGGGACTCAGCTTAATGTAGTCTGTGAGCCTGTTCCAAAGCAAGGGAAGTCTGTGAGTTAGTAATGTATCCCTCCAACATGTTCTATTTATTGTTGTGATGATGATATCCCTAGAGCATGTGGCACAGTGAGCTTTGGTTTACTTCAGATAGCGCATGTACATCAGTTCTGCATTGGACATGGACCTGTCTGTTGGGCAGAGATCACCTAAGTAGACAAGATGCAACAGAGTACAGACTGAGTTAAATTCAGTCTTGTTGCATGGGGCATCTGTTTGAGGCCAGTAATCCTCTTGTGGAGGTACTTCAGTGGTCTTTCCAGCTGCTGAAGGTGCCTAGTCAGATTCATCGCAAGTATGCTGTGATACTCTCTGATGGGTCTGATAACTGATGTGTAGAGGGAACCTCCTTTGACCTACATGCAAAGACCTTGGCAATTTGTGGGAACACATAGCATGATTTTCTAACCACTTTGTGAATGTGTTTCTGGAAGTAGAGATGACTATCTACATGTGTCCATAGATCCATTATTATTACCTCCATATTTAGGGTGTTGGCACCTATGTGTATTTGTATGACTGTAGCTTAAGGCCATAATTTTGACACCACATCTGTCTAACTGAGACCCTTTTTAAGGATGTCTCTGTTGTCCCAAACATCAATTATGACAACCTTTTTGCAGTCATCCAGAAACTTTACTAACCATAGCCCTCATGTGTTTGACTGTATTTCTGAAAAGTATACACCAGACAGGAGGGGTCCCAGGACTAAACCATGGGGGACAGCAGTTGTTACCAGCTTACAGTCCAACAGGTAGACCACAATTCTTACCTTGTGGGATCTATCTGTGTCCCAGTTGGCAATCCATCAGATGACATACGTGTTTATGCACAGGTTGTTGATTTTGTGGGTGTGTGGGATGTTGGAAAAGGGCTTTTCAAGGTCTATGTAGGCTGTGTATAGCTCATTTCATTGATGTATGTCCTGGGTAACTGTCTTGAAAACTGTTAGCAGGTTTAGGAACCATGATCTGCCCCTGACCAAACCAAAATGGGTAGGGTTTGTAGGCTCCCAATAGCTCTGTTTATGAGTTCCATAATGATGGACTCCATGGCCTTGCAGATCAGGCTTATTAGGCTTATAAGACAATAGTTCCCATAGTCTGTTGTGCACCAACACTTGTGGAGTGTGCCAAGCATTGCTGTAACCTATTCAACAGTTTCATATCCTGTACAGAGGGTGAGTCTCAACAGACTGTTCAGGTGCAGGGTCTGTTTGTTTTGGAGTTCACATATGACACAGCCAGGGAAATCATGTCATCCCATAGATGCCATGTTTCTAGGTTTGGATAGAGCTGTTTAACTATTGTATATGTGATTTCTGGGTTTTCATAATCTCCAGGTATGGTAATGGACCCTTTTGTCAGTGAGAGGGGGGTAAATATGTATGAACCTGTCTGACAAGATGTTGGCAATGTCAGTCATGTACATGTATTCATTTACACTTTGCACTGACTCAGAACATATATGAGTTTACATTGATATTTATGACATAGCGAAAGAAAGCTTCATGGTTCTCTATAGACTCTTTGGCAATATTTTTGCCAGAACATGGCTTGGATAATGTTAGTGCTCATTATTTCTTGATGATACTGATCGGGGATTTATTGATCTTCTTTGGATTTTCTCTTTCTTTGAACAACATAAGTACTTGTAGTACATAGTTTGATTATGACAGTGGGTCCGATATATTATATGGGTCTGTTTTCATATCACTGTGTGCGCAAGGCAGGATTGGTGAATAGTGACAAGTGTCTGGAGTAAGAACTGCAACTGCCCGATGTGTGGCCCACTGCTGTACTCAGACATGGCCTAAGTGTGTGAGCATGTCCAGCTTGACCTTTCAGTATGTTGTTGACTGACATTTGCTTCATTTGTTTAAGTGTGTGAGCATGCCCAGTATGATGTTTCAGTATGTTGCTGACTGAAATTTGCTAAATTTGTTTGTGTGTGAGCATGCCCACTATGGGAATATATACTATATGTGTGTGAAAAATCAAGTTGGTTTTTACGTCAGGGCTCATCTTTGTGTTGTACATCAACAGGAAGCACACTGTGCCTGCAGGGCTTCCATGAGTCAATTTGTATAGACTTATCAACATTTCTACATACAGGGGGGACAGCTATTATTTGTACATTTCTACCTGGGGGGGCACACCTGATTGTTACTATGGGTGTACATAGGATGAGGGGTACCACTGACACTTATACACATTTGCTAGGCCTGCACTGCTATGTCAGGTACTCCATTTCAGTCTGTACTGCTGCCTATCGTACTGGTTTGAGGCATACCACTGTACTACAGACCTTAGCTTCCAATTACACGCATATAAGTTTGTGACTTCATAGCCTACCCAAACCACATCACACTGCCTGGCCTGCTGTTATCTGTCTGCATAGGCCTGGGGGGAGGTTACTCATATGACTCTTCAGAGGGCATGATACAGCATTTGTTTTTGTTTGCATTTGTCTATAGTTGTCCTGCTGGCTGTGACTGTTAGGTATGTGACCCAACCCCCAAATGGTATGTGTGAGTGACTTAAGTTGTGTCTGTGCCAGTGAAATGCTGTCATAGCTTAGTGGTTCAGTACTGTGACTATAGTGCACAGTATCCTGAGTTCAAGCCCTGTTACTGCTTTTTATTTTCTTGCTGGGCAGACCTGACTGGTTAAGGAACAGTAAAGCAGGTGTGAGCGTGTTTACCCGACTTTGCTCGACTTTGTCCAACGTTGCCCAACATTGCCCGATGTTGCACTGGTTAGCGTGCTCTGCAGCTACGCGCAAATATATTTAAATATGCTCAGTACTGGTAAAATGTGCTTAGCAGTGCTTTATATTGCTTAAAATAGGGCACTCATGCCTCAGGTGGTGCTGCAGGGCTGCCTATGTCAGATGCACATAGTACACTCCCTATACATGTTTGAAATCAGGTAGTGTCAAGTTAGGCATCCCTTTTACTGTATGTGCAAGTCAGAGAGAGGTGTCATTTCCAGAGTTCCTACTGAGTCAATGTATGTGCTATGCGTTGCCTCTTTGCCAAGGCCAGGGCATACTGGGCATGCCTCATTCTGCCTACTGGGGCAGCCTCAGGTTGTTCCTCCTCTGAGTCATGCTGCGCCTGTGCAGGCCTTGGCAATGGTGGGGGGCTGTTTGGCCCTGCCCCATGCTGTTCCTGCTGCAGCTGTTTCCACAGGATCATATTGTGTAGCATGGCACATACCATAACAATTTGGGTACATGTAGTTGGTGAGTACTGCAAGGCTCCACCAGATGTGTCCAGGCACCGGAACCGTGACTTGAGCATCCCAAACACACGTTCAATTATGTTTCTTGTTTGTGCGTGTGCCTTATTATGGAGTTCTTGTTCAGGTATGTGTGCATTTCTGATGGGTGTCATCAGCCACGGCTCCAGTGCATATCCAGCATCCCCCACTAGGTGACCATCAGGGATGTCCCCATTGGCAAATCTCTGGTACAGCTGCGTCAGATGCCAGATGTGGGAATCATGATAGCTTCCAGGGCAGCCAGCACACACATTAATTATTATGCCCTGGGCATAGCACATGACCTGGTAGTTGATGGAGGGGAAGCCCTTGCGGTTGATGTAGACCCTACCCCACTCACCAGGTGGTGCTTTGATGCATATGTGCATGCAGTCTATTGCACCCACTACCTCAGGGTATTCTGCTATTTGGTGGAAAAGACGCATATTACTGGCCAATGCCTCATGGGAATTGGGGAAATATATGCGGTCACCGACATGTGCTGACATGACATCCAGGAACTGGTGGAGTACCCTGGATGCTGATGCCTGTGAAATCCCCATCATATCACCAGTTGGTCTCTGGAAGGTACCTATAGCTAGTATTCGTATGCCAACACAAACCTTGGTATCCACTGGGATGGGTTCCCGTCTGTTGGTTCTGTGTGTGAGGCGTGGCCAGCACAGCTCAACAATTTGCTGCAGGAGGTCTCTGTCCACCCTATAGCATTCCACTATCTCCAGCTCATGTAGCCCCTGGTAGGTTACCCTGGGTCTGTACACTCTTCTCCGTCTCCTCACTGTGGGTTGCTCAGCAGCATTCACAACATCACCACCCTCAGCACCTTGCACATGTTGGTTTATGATAGCAAGAGCAGCCCCTAACATTTTGTCTGACTTAAGCTTTTTAAGCTTTCCCTCTTTGTATACTGCAGTGTTGCAGAGTTCTTGGGAAAAAACAGGGGGAATGCTGTTTGCAGAGTTTAAAGTGCTGGGCTGGGCTGGGATAGTCTGCTGCCTGTGTAATTGGCTGATTCTGATATATTTCACCTGGCAGCTCTGCTAGTTCTCCTTGGTTAACTTCCTACTACTTCTTTTCCTTCCTTTTCCCTTTCTGTTTCCGCCCGGGGTAGTGCCACGAAAACACTCGCACACATGCGCACACGAGCGCACATGAGCACACACGCTGTGTGCATGTTAGCAAGAAATTTCTGATCTTTTAACAGTGTGCACCTTTGGTGTCAGGTTTTCAATCAGGATAACTGTAGGCATGCCTCTTGCAATCCTGAGCAACTCAGGGCAAACACAAGCCACTGTGCTCCAATTAGCTTACAGCCTTTCTGACATATCCCCTCATGATGTCACCTATATTCTACTCTACTACTCACCTACTCCTACTCTTACACTCTTGGGACATGGCTCACATGCTGGGAAAAATTGGGATTCACTATCCTTATCCTCATTTGCATAGGATTGCCTACTAATGCATGGTTATATCTCTCACACTGAGCTTCCCCCCCTTAGCAACCACTACACAGTGGCCATGTTGTCTTCAGCCTGCCATTCACATGCATGGCAGGATAAGCTTTTTAGTGAAAATGCCTATTTTTGGCTATTTTTAAATAATGTTCTTGTTTTTTAAAGCGCCGCTAGTTTGCGCGGTGCTGCACTATGCTTAAACATCGGAGATCGGGGAAAAAAAGTTAGATTTTAATCATTTTAAACATTTATAAATGCCAATGGCCTTATATTTGGCCATTGGCATGCTTCTTCAACTGTATTCATCCTTTATTTGGAGCTGTCATAGCTCTGATTAGCTGTTTGCAGAACGGTACTCCGTTACCAACGGAGTACATTTCTGCAGATAACACTAATCTTCCACAGATAGGTTAGTGTTTCCTGGATTGCAAATTTACCTCATTTGCATAGCTTTCAGCAGCAAATGAGGTAATTTGCATACCATGACGCTGTCCGTGCAAGAGTAGCTTTAGCAGCTCTCATGCACGCCCCTGCCGGCTGTTCCTGGATCGAGTGGCAGACATATTGCCTGTTTGACATCTTACACTACTCTACAACTCCGTGCAAGCTTTCGTAAATCTGGCCCAAAATCTGTATAGGTTATAATTAGTATAAGAAACCTTACTACTGTATGTATAGTCACTATCTTACCAATTCTGACATTGTAAAATTTATTTTAATTGTATTCTGCATGACATCATATAAGTTAAAAGGTCTGATTGTACTGTGTGCTCTGGAGAGGCTTTTGTTCCCAGCCAGACTTCCGTAGTCAACAAATGAAAAATAAATAAAATAAATGATTGTTATCTTCTCTTGAGGGACCATTGGGTGAATGCTTATGTAAGATGTATGGTGTTGCTTTTGGTGTGAATTTTAATGATTGTTGAGGAGCAGGGTTGCCGTTAGGAGGCCTTGAGATTTGGGAAGGTTTCTTTTAAGTACCTCAGCATAAGACAATCTGTGTGTGAGGGCTGTAGAGTGGGCATTCTTGACAATCTCATTTGTATGCAAGATTTTTGCTTCCAAGGAAGTTGTGCATTTACATCTCTCATATACTGTGTTATTTTCTTTAATGATTAATCAGTTGTCTAAGAACATGAGATAATTGTTACATTGCCTTAGGATGCCCAACTCTACCAAGCTGGTGACAGAGTCATTTAGATATTATATATCCATGTTGTGTGGTCCTGTAATATGGTGGGTTGTTAAGGATTAAGGATTAGGATTTACAGGAGTCTCCTATGTTCATTCTTGGGTTAAGGGCAAGGTATTATATTGTGCTAGGATATGGTAGTAATATTCAATATACAAATTAGTTTATAAGGTGAAGGGCAAGATGTTATATAGTGCTTGGGTATGATAATGTTATTCAATACACAGGCTAGCTTCTCAAGCTTAATTCTATAGAATGCCATACTGTTTAACAGGTTTCAGACCTAATCCTAACTTTATAAGGAAATTTTACTGTCTAGGCATTCACTACTATACAGAGCTCTGCTAACTAATGCTGCACTGTGGGCAGATCTGCTCAAGCTTACCTGATTTATAGCAGAGAAAACAAGCTCAAAAACTGACTCCAATGCCCTCTAGCCAATAAACAACCACATTTCAGCTCCCAGGAGTGCCTCCCAACTCAGGGAGACCAGGTAAACACATTCTGACACAAGACTGATGATCCTGGAATTTCTTAATGTAAAAGCACAACAAAATAAACTCTCAAGATTAGATTAAAAATCAAACTACCAAACAACTAAGTCTCTGGCTAATTCACCCCTCTGCAAGGTGATCTAGAGGCAAACAGAACTAGGAAAACCAACAGATAAATGACTATCTTGCCATAAAATTAATTGCTTTGAAATGCACAAAAACAGTAGCAATCACTATATAAAGCAATTACAAGTGTAGTAAATCAAGAAAATATATCTTAGCCTGGATGGCTCTGAGTGTAGGTGAAACACTTGAAATGTATTGCTGAGCTCTGTGTCAATGAGCCATAGCCAAGAAGCAGAGATGAGAATCAAATCCTGTACCTTCTATCTCCGAGGTAAAGACCTTAAACATCATGGCAACTTGGGTAATAAAGCACTGTATCTGCAGGGATGGGGTGTGAAAGTATGTTTGGGGTTTCAATTGTGAATTCTAAGAGTTGTAATGTAAGGCACTAAACTAAAATAACTTTCTGCAGCTTAAAATATGCTAGGTACAGAAGAGTTTGGCATCGGTGTGCAGAAAAGTATGGTTTATACAGTATGCCCAGTTGCCATTTCTGAATGGGGATATTAGTGTTGAAGTTGTATACAACAGAGAATAAGGGAATGGGCCATGTGCAGAGATGTTAAAATGAAAAACTGAATAAATAGTGTACAGTCTACCGCTTAGGATGATAATGATTTGATTTTTTTCTTTTGTTTTAGGAATAATTCTAGTGTTGGAACCTAACTGAAGTATAAATATGATTTGGAATGTGCCTCTAAATATCTATTAACAGACGACCAAGTACCAAATGCAGGAAAAGTACAGATGTGCAACAATAGATGTCTGAATGATCACTGCTGCAGTAGCCTTAGCTATATGGGTTATATCCTGCAAGGATATAACAGCCAGCCAGATTGTAAAGCTTCAGGGCACTTTCCACACACACAAACTATCGGGCAGCTCAAGCTGAGGTGAATAAAATACAACTTTGGGTGCATAGCCCTTCAAAGCTTTCTTGCTGGAAGATAGAAGGAGGATGAGCCCTGAAAAGTCAATGGTAGAAAAAATAAAAAAATAAATGTCCAAACCTCAGCATATAAAACAAAGGAGGGGTGGAGTAGAGAGAGGGAGCAGCTACTGCAGCGGTACCAGAAATACAAGGTCTAGGGACCTGAATTTTGTCTGTGACTTAAACAGAACATGCTGGAGAAACAGATGTGTCCAAGAGACTGGCCTCCCATGAAACAGGCTTTCCATTCATGTTAAGCAGAAGTTTTAAGCACAACCTAGACCAGTGGATGGGGAACAGGAAATTTACACTGAGCCTGGCACCCACGTCTTTTATGAACAGAGGTAGCTTATAAATGCCTGGCCCTCAATGTCCCATTTAGATACAGGACATAATTATTCTTTCAAGAAAACTTGGCTAGGCTTAGAAAGTCCAGCTGGGTGGTTAGCCTAGTAACAATTTACAAATCTATAAATCTAAGTAGTGATCATTCCAACATCTGCCATTATGGTAAGTTTAACTTACACAACTTTACTATGTTTATTATACTGATCACTGCTGCAGTAGCCTTAGCTATATGGATAGATTACCTTAGCTAACTACATTTGGGAGGTAGAAGAAGAAGAAGAGTCTAGGACACCCTAGAGAATGGTCCTAACAGTGATTGATCTGGACCTAGAGAAGGAATCAAGCTTATTATTCTTTGTAAAAATATGCACAGAGGACCATGAAGCACCTTCCTTCAGAAGTACGCTGGATATTAATCAAAAGGCTGGAAAAGTATACATGAACATTCCTGCCCAAGGAAAAGAAAATGCATGCATCTTCCAGGCCTTCTTGCAGGGAGTTCTGGAATAGAATCTTGCCAATTGGTTATTCATTAGGAGGCAAACAGATCTACTTGAAGAACTCCCCGCAGATGGATCAAATCTTGGAACCCCCACCCCAAGATCTAGTCTCCATTCATAAGGGTCTGCCCTAGTCCTGCTCAACTTATCTGCCAGTTTTGCTCTGACAGAATGTAGGATGCATGTGAAGTGAGATTGTGCTGTGAAGCTATATCCCAACCTAAAATGGCTAGTCTGCTAAGGGGGAATAACCTAGTTCCTCCTTGCTTACTGATGTACCACATGACTGTGATATTGTCAGTAACAACCTGAAGAGGTCTTGGGGTCCAAAGATGGTTCCAAAATTTGAGTGCCTTGATCAGGGCAAGCATCTCCTTGATATTTATGTGCTTGCATCAGTCCTTGGTGTCCCACATCCTCTGAACTTGTATCCCTCCTAAACCTGGTCCCCAAGTGAGGTCCAAAGTGTTTGTGATGACTGACTGCTTTGGAGCAGGAAGGGAGAAGGGGCAACCTGGATTTAAGGATATCTATTGTCTCCACCAAAAAAATGTGTTTTTTTACAAGCTCAAGCACTAGGATTTCAAAGGATAAAGAGTGTTGATGCTGGGACCAAAGAGATTTCAGATACTACTGTATCTTTTTCATGGGAGTCTAGCCAGATGTATCATGATAATCATAGATGCCATGAGACCTAAAATCCTATGTATTACCTTGCAGTGATTGAAGTCTGAGTGGAAAACCTTAAAAATGAATCTAAATAAAGCTCTGAGATGTCTAGTTGACATCCCAAGAACACAATCCTGTGTAAAGGAGTCAACAAATACTTTTGCATATTTTCTTAGAATCAGATCTCTCACCCAACAGAAAGAGTCATGATACTTTAAAGAAGACTCTACAAAGATAAGCGAGTCATCTAGATATATAAAAATGTTGATAACCAGCATCCTGCAATGAGCTATAATTCAAGCTAGACAGTTTGTGAACATTCCTGGTGCAGTGGCTAGTCCAAAGGGTAAGGTAGAGAACTGATAATGTGATCCAGACACACAAATCCATAAGAAACATCTGAAGTCTGAATGAATATGGATGTGATAAGCATATTTTAAGCCTAGTGTTGCCAGGAAACTTTATAGAAGAAGAAGAGCTAACAGGTTGTGAAGTGACATAATTTCAAATGTAGGCACGATCACAAACAGGGTTAGGAAACAGAGATCCAGAACTGGTCTCCAAGCATCCTTGAATAAAAATTCTTCCCCACATGAGATGGAGGAACTGGTTCTACCTCTCCTTGGGACAGCATATCAGTAAGAACCAGTGGAAACAAAAGAGTCTGATCTGGAGGATGAGAAATGACCCCCATGGAAAGGAGGAATTTCCTCTCACTGCCATCTGTAACCTTGAATTATTTTCAGAACCCACTTGTTTGAAACAATCTATGGCAAAAAGAAAAATAGAGATTCCGACATTCTGGAAGAAAAAGGGGCCCATGTGGGAGAGGTCACAATGTTTCTTGAATAGTCATTTAGACTTGTGGGACCACCCTTGGTTTTGGGAGTTTTGAGATTTATTTTTAGAACACCCTTTTAATTTCTTCTTAAATGTCTGTTTACCTGAATATTTCTGAGACTGTTTATTCAGCATTTTGGATCTCTTCAGGAAAAGAAGTTTCTTTTACAAGAAACTACTTTACAAGAAAGATCAACAACCTGAATTAAACACTGAGCCAGACCCATGAAACTGTCCCTATGCAAAAAAATTGAGTAGTAGTAGAGATATACTATTATTTTTTTTTTTACAGGAAACTGGGCCCAACCATGGTGCTAGTGGCAGCAGCAGTTTTCCCAGGGATAAGCACAGTATTATGACACAACAGGGAAACCTTCCCAGTTCTCTCTCTCTCTATCTCTCCCAGTATCAGCAAGTGTGGCTCTCCCTTGCCCACTGAGGAGCTTCAACAGTTGCAGAGAACATGGCTAACCCCCAGTCCATAGGAGCTGTAGGTGCTACACCACACATTCAGGGGGAAAAGATAAGTGGTATGAAGTACAACAAATGGTCACAGCAGAGTCACCCACCTACGGCTGAGACATATTGCTAGCCTGCTGGGACGGCAATGGCTGTTTGCTTAAATTTTTCTTTTTGTGGTTGGAAGATTTCATTTACTTTATGCTACTTTAAAACTGACAGAAAAAAAATGAGCGCTCCATTGAAAAGTACATAGCAGTCTTGAGACAGTCCATTAAAACACAACACTCCAAGCTTTAAAATAACTTTCTTAAAGAGGAAAGTATTCAAATATCAACTTGTTGAATTTGAAGCTTGTTCCTCAAAGAAAAATTAACTTCCCTGCGAAGGAAAGCACAAGCTGACTGTCAATTCTTGAAAGCCTCAGAGAAATGTACTCTTTAGAGGCAGTAAACCTCTAAAAGGCTTCATGCTCAAATTTGTCTTTCAGTCAGCACACCTCAAGTTGCCTGACAGTTTGGGTGCATGGAATGTATCCTGAAGCTTTGGAAGCTGGCCATCTTAGCAGGATATAACACACATAGCTAAGATTGCTCCAGTAGTGATCAATATGATGAACATAAAAGACATTCATTAACTAGAATGGCCTATCAGTGATATGATTGAGTGAAGCATAGTAAATAAGCCCTAAAGAAACAACATACTAATTTGAAGGGAAGAAAGTAATGCTAACCATTCAAGCAGCTGCAATTCTAATGATGGATAAAGTAAAAATAAAAAGCAGAGAGTTTAATAAAATAAAAGCTGATCAGGAAAATGAAAATTAAAGAGCTGCATGGAAAACATAATTAAATAAATGGGAAATGTGCAGTTATTTTCCCTGCAATTTTGTTTAACAATAAGGAAAGTGGACAACAGAATGTGGATAAGCAGGAAAAAACATAGGTTTAGGTTAGTATATGCCCATGCTAGTGGCCATCTAACAAGGAAACTTAGCCTGAATTGGGAGTAGTGTTATTTTTTTTTCAAAAACATATACACATTATTTGTTTTTTATGTGTTTGAGGGGTGCTGAGAAGGCCATAATTTAGGTAAAGTATTACAATGAGAAATATGTCCAACAAACCAGATTTCAGTAGTTTTATGTGAAATAATAAAATGCCATTCTCTGGATGGGTTGAGAATCCAGTTGTGGTAAGGATTTTGCATGAAAGAAAAGTCATATACTGGCTAAGAAGAGGAAAATGGACTATATGTGGAAATGACTACATTTTCTGTATTAACTTGGAATGTGAATGGACTTGTTATGCAATAAAAACAAGATTATTATCTTACAAGCAGAAGAGTATGGTACAAATAATGACACAGACTGATTTAGACAGGGCTAAACATGAGCATTTGATAAAGAAAGGATTCAAGGGGGGTTATTCAGCTGAATATTAGGGACTTTGGAAGAGTGGTGATTAAAAAGATGTTCCATTAGAAACAGAGGTAGAGAGTAGAAAACAGAATGACATAGAAGGTTTGTGGCAGTGAGAGGCCACTGGGGTAGAAGCACAATTATCTTGGTGAGCATGTAAAAAAAAAAAAAAAAAGGCTTTACCCCCTCCAGCACCACACCCGCTAACCTTGGTGCTCTGCTGTCACACCCCCAAAAAACTGAATTATGTAAGTGTTGATCTGATGAATTTCAGCAGTTACATAATTATATATATATATATATATATATATATATATATATATATATATATATATACACATATATATATATACATACACACACACACACACACACACACACACACACACACACACACACACACACACACACACACACACACACATACATACATATTACAAGTACATGGATAAAACTTGAAATGGAAAGATATGATAAAAGAATGAGGCGAGTATACCAGAGATCATGAGAGGTATTTTGTTGAAAATAGGTGTTGGAGAGAATAAAAACAAGTAGGCAGGATATTCTGCATAGCAAGCAGCAGATGCTGAAGAATAAACTGTTGAGGCAAAAAAAATGAGATTTTGCCAATGGTATACCTAAATAAAGGGGCAGAAAGTATGCATGAAACAGTAGGAAGTAACAAGAGGAAGTTAGCCTAGGGACAGAGGTACTAGGAACAAATATTCCATGGGAGAAAACTAAAAAAAAAAAAAAAGTAGAAGCAGAAAAGTACTTTTGGATTACACAATCAAGTTATTCTTCCATATTTGGGAATTATAGAAGAATATAGACAAATATGGAGAAAAAGAAGATAATTACACATAATTATAAAAATCAATCAGAGGAATTCAGGCAGGATTGCAAAAAAAAGGATAGGTGCATAAATTACAAAATATTAACTAGGAGAAGTGTGTAGGGCTACAAAATATGCAATTAAATCAAGAAAGTTTAGGATATTTACATGAAAGGGCCTGTATATATATATATATATATTTTTTTTTTATATACCCCAAGTTGATTGCAGAGAATCTTGTCTCAGATTCACAGTAACCATTGGAGGTATATGTAGAGAGTAAAAGGAGATACTGGAAGAGTGTTTTTGCAAGTGTGGAGTTTATTGACTTTAAAGATGCATTGCAAAATGGTCTAGGCCAAATACTGCGTGAAGATGTGTGGAGAGGTGTGGAAGATATTGAAGAGATAATCTGCTAAAATGAAGTAGGAGAGCTAGAATGCTAGGACATAATATGACCTTACTCATTTTATTTATGTCAGCAGATTAAAAGTAATAACCAAAAAGTGGATTAGAATGTCTTTGGAAGAAAGCTTGTTGGATAGGGGAACAAACATGATGCACACTTTTAAATGGAATGTGTGGGACAAATTACTTTCACAATGCAGGCCAGAGGGATGGAGAGGAAAGGGATGCAATGGAAACTGAAAATGGCACAAAAATAAGAGAGTAGTGAATGGCATATAGATTTATTGACTGGAAATGTTTATAGTTTGAAATGTTAAAAGGTGATGACAAAAGTGAATATGGAAACTTAACAAGTACTTGATTGTGGTATGATGATAATGATTTTGGATATATGTTGCTTGATAAACTGTGAGTTCAATAAATACAAGAGATGCTATCAGAAACATGAAGTAAAAGAATTTTTCTTAAAAAAAAAAGGACATATTCCCAAAGTTGTTTGGTAAAACTAGTTTAACTCAAAACAACATAGAAAATGTTTCTGGAGAGAATGTACATTTAAAAGCACACAAAATGCCAGAGTCAAAGTCAAGCAATTAGACATGAAATACGCAAATGCTTAAACATGGGGATGTAGATGAATCCTAGGTTAGTAAAATAGTCTCATTGTACTCTTCAGCAAACAAGATGGGTCTATAAGGTTTGGTAAAGATTTCAGGAAACCAAACAGCTTGTCTAAGTTTGAGTAATATTCTATGCCTTAGAGGACGGACTGATTGAGAAACTGGGTAAGGATGGGTTTCAGTCCAGTTCAGACTTGGGCAAAGGTTACTGGAAACTCACAGTAGTCCCAGACACTAAGTAAAAATGGCATTTTCCACATTAGATGGTCTCTTCCATTCTAGTGTGTTGACTTTTAGTCTCAGTGAGGCATGTGTAACATTCCAGAGTTTGAGGGACAAAATACTTAGATCTCAACAAATATGAAGCAGCCAATCTTAAACAGTTTTGTAAGAGAGAATCTGCTCAAAGTTCAACCCATTCTACTTTCTCTGCATCAGGCAGGATTGGCTGCTATTCCAGCTAAATGCAAGTTAAGTAGGACAGATACCCACAGTTTGTGTTATGTAATAGGTTAAGTATTTGAGAAATCACAGGATGAAAAAGTGGAAGCAGTGCAAAACTGACCTATATCAACCACTAAAAACAAGTGAAACTAATTTTGGTCTGGTTAGCTATTATCAGAACTTTGTTCCTGAATTTGCCAAAATTGCTTTCCCCCTTACTGACTTAACTAAAGGTAAGACTACACCAAAGGGGAAGTGCTATGGTACACGATTTTCGGCAGCAATAAAATATGCTGTGCTCAAAAGCCATACTCATAGCCTGTCACTTTTCAAAACAATTCTTAGTACACACAGATAGATGCCTTGGAGGCAGGCATATGAGGTTCTGTTTATAGAATGTGAATAAACCACCATCTGTTGTATCATTAGAACCTCTGCCATTGTTGCACAGGGTCCAAATGGAAAGATGACAAAATCAGCAAACAAAGGGAAGTAGTATTGCTGGAACTGAATTCATCCTCAAGTCTTGGTGAGTACATTCATGCAGTGGACCCTGTTTTTACAAAATCTCATCAAGACGACACTGATATATAGATTGTATTTTATGTAGCACATATCATGGACAGAAGTAGATTAAAATGCAAAAAAGACATCTAGGTGCACAAGTCCTAGGATAAAAAAAGTGCCAAATACTGGCACTTGGGCCAGGACTGAAAGAAATGACAGTGTAGAATCTTCAGGGCATGGAACCATTCCTACAATGAGGTTAGGCCAGGCCCAGGGGGGATGGCCTCCTGTTAAAGAAGGAAGTAGTAGTCTGCAAAAACACCCCAAAAATTGACAGGCCAAAACAAGAGCCATAAAGAGATGATGGAGTGGACTATTGAGGATAAGAAACAAATTATGCATTGTTGCTATTATGCAAGAAACCCAGAATTTCCAGATAGAAGATATACAACAAGATTAAGATAGAAAGTACAGTAAAGAAAAATTCTTGCACAAGAAAAACTGTAAAAATCCTCAAATGCAAATTTTTGTTCATTAATACAACAGATTTGCAAAAAACATTATATAGACCAAGAAACCTTGGGATGTTTGAAAAAAGAAGCAATTGAGGAAGTGCGAAAATATAAAGAACAAAATCTTGAGATTTTTGAAAGGTATGAAAAAGAAACATAGACATGGGGAAAAAAAAGCTTGATCTGATATGGTTCAATCTTTGTGTAAAGGAGAAAGCCAAAGTAATCCATACAGAAAAGCAGCTCCAAAGATATTTAAAGAGAAATACAGGCAAAGGTACCCAGATATGGAAAATTTCTCAATACAAAAAATAAGACCACAAAGAGGAGATGTAAAGCAGATTAGTAAAGCAGAGGTTGAGCAAATAGAAGCTGAATATGTGGAATACTTGCAATAGTGAAAGATCTGGTGTGGAAAGTATTACACAGAATATGTCACAGCAGAATGGAACGAGTCCCCAAACTAAGGAAAAATAGGAGTGGCAGACATCTGAAGAAGAAATATGGACATGGGAAAGAACAAAAGATTTAACTTGTTGTAATATTTATGCAAAGGAGAAAGCAAAACTAATCAATATAAAAAAGTAGCACCAAAGATATCTGAAGAGAAATGCAAGCAAAGGGATCCAGATATGGAAAATTTTACAGTACAAATATAAGAAAACAAAAGGGAAAGTAGAAGAGATGATTAGTAATGGATAAGTTGAAGAAATAGAAACTAAAGTCATGGATTACCTGTGAAGTGAAAGATTTAGTGTAGAAACTCCAGTTCTGATAACATCACAGCATAACAGAACAAGAGAGTCCCCAAATTAAGGAGAAACCGGTGGAATGGGAAACATCTGATCATTTGTCATTTAAAGATACATTGGAGTCTTCAACAGGAAGCCAGTACAAAAGTCAAGTTAGTATTGCACAGCAAGGGATGGAGCAGGAAACATTGGCAACTCTGACACAATGGTGTGGCGTGATAGGATAGTGAGTTCCCATATGAAAGAGCAATGGATGACAAAGGATGAAGCTGAAAATAATATGTCACAGGAAGATGTTCTGGAACTTTCTGTAGAATTCCCACAGGAAACAGAGAATAAATAATATGCCCTTAGTTTAAAAGAAAAAGATCTAAGGGAAAAGTTGCCTGATTCAATAGAGACTGATAGACATATTAAGATTGATAAAAGAAACAGATTACAGAAAGTCAATAAGACCCAAAATATTAGACGTCTGAAAACCAATGAATACAGTAATCAAGACTATTAACAGAAATTCATGTGATAGAACTAAACTGAATATATTACTGCGCAGCTAAATTAATAACAGGTAAAGTCTTACCACAAGAATGCAAGGCAATAAGGAAAAGAAAGGGAAGAAATCAAACACCATCGTGGAGGTATCGAATACAGAAACTACAAAGCAATTAAGACAAGAAGCAGTGTTAGAGTATAGAAGAGGGAACAGATCAACAAAAATGTTTAGAAAGATAGATGTGATAAAAAACAGTGAGCAGTACTAGAAGAAACCAGGATCTTATATATACTATCACAAATAATAAACTAAAGATATCAGCACAGGCAGAAAATCTTAGAAGAATAAACTTGAAGGAAAAATGCAAAATAAGCAATTCATTAATGACCCGAAAAAAGTTTTATAGAAAATTGGAAAACAAAGGAAAAGTAATAGAAACACCACCAAAAAGAAGAAGCAGACACATTTTAGAGAAATATCTAGGAAGACCCTGTGAAACATAACAAAGATGCTAAATGGATAGAAGAAGTGAAAGCAACAGTAAGAAGTTTAAATGTACAGGATATGAAATGGAATGAAGTAATGACCAGAAAAAATTGAAACTAAAGCAATAAAATTTCCTAAATGGTAAACCTCAGGCCCAGATGCAGTACCTACCTTCTGGCTGAAAATATTAACATCTTTATACAAAGATTTAGTTTTGAGTAAATCCACATCCCCCAAACAGACACCAAACCGGTTAACTGAAAACTCCTCCTTAAGAATGAACCTGCAAGCTATCCTAAAAACAATAGACCAATAACTTGCCTTCCAATGATGTATAAACTAAATATTGTATTGATGCTGACAGAGTTTATAGTCATTTAGAATAAAACTAACGTATGGCAATAGAATAAAAGGGTGACAAAAGAAAGTCATATGGAACAAATGAGCACTTGTTAAAGTCATAATGGAGAATTGTAAGAAAGGGATGACTCTAAGCATGGGATGGCTAGATGATAAAAAAACATTTGACGGCATCCCACATTCATGGATAAAGGAGTACTTACAGATGTATTAAGATACATCCCACATTGATCAATTACATTACAGTAACTATGAAACAGTGACGAACCACTTTGCAGTTAAATCATGAGAAAGGACAAATTATTATCCCAGGGATAAAACCTCAAAGGAGGATATTCCAGGGTAACTCTTTGCCATGCTGCTTTATTTCTTGCTCTTAAACCATTAAGATGTCTACTTAACAGATTAGGTCATGGTTCTAATTTGGCTCCCAGACAACAACAAAGTGTAAAGACTTCTCATCTTCTTTTTATGGATGATTTAAAACTGTATAGTTTATCAGATGAGGAGGTGAAAGCACAACTACAAGTGGTCAGAACTTTTCCAGATGATATAAGAATGACATTTGGTCTTGATAAATGTACAAATGTAACATTTAAACAGGAAAGCTACAGCACCAAGAAAATATCAGTCTGGGAGAGGAATATGATATAAAGGAACTTGAACAGGAGGGAGTGCATAAATATTTGAGAACTGATGAAGGGTCAATAATAAAACATGAACAAATATGAACAGAACTCAGTAAGGAATATTTTAGAAGATAAAATTATTACTGAAGACAGTCTTGATATCTAGGAATAAAGTCCAAGCTATAAAACAGTTTGTTCTTCCTGTTCTAACTTAATTTTAGGGTGATTGAATGGTCCCAAAAGGTATTGGATTAGTTGGACAGAAAAACAAAAAAAAAAGCTTCATGCTTATCAAATGACATATAAAAATCAGTGTATACCAAGATTATATATTATCTGTTCTGAAAGCGGTGTGGACCTTCTTGAAATTGATTACCTGTATAGATCTGCAATTGTAGGACTGCATACATATCTGCTAATCTCATCAGATCTAAACATAATGAAAGTTCTGAAACATGAAGAGAACAAATCTAAGATGATATAGTCACAGTTATGGTGCCTAGATACAGGTAACCCTGCAGTACAATCCATGAACATGTACAGAAATATTCACAGTATGTGCCATGCTACACAACATAATCCTGAGGAAACAGCTTTAGCAGGATCATCAAGAAGAAAGGCCACAAATCCCCCCATCCGTGCCAAGATCACCACAGCCACAGACAGATGAGTCAGAGGGGGAACCACCAGTTGCCATAGGTGTGCTCGGTATGCCCTTGCATTGGTTAAGAGACAATGCGTACCACACTCTAGTCACCACCTAAGGGCCTAAAACCTTCTTTCTACTTGAATACATATAGTAACATTGATGCCAGGCAACTCACACAGCTGTTACCTTTCCGTATATTGGCTGTGTACTGCTTGCATCAGACAGATTCAGTCCTGAACTACAATTGTGGCAACTGATGCATTTACAAGATAAGTCCTGAACCTGGAATGTATTGTTTAATAATATGAATGTGTATCATATACTTGTATTTCATTACTTGATATGGTAAGCAAGTAAAAGGTGGGAGATATGTACAGAAATTATCTTAACATGTGACAGCAGAGACTTATTTGAAATTATCACATCTGCACAGAGGCGAGCCATTGTCATGATCACATCTGCAGGGAGGAGAGTAGCTGCAGTGGGCTGTGGCCAGATGGTTACCGGGGAAGGGCCTGCTAGGAAACCACCACTAACACCCAGAGAAGAGTTCCTGACCAGTATCATAGATCCAGACAGCTCCCAGGAGAGTGCCATACAGCATGTCCTGGATGTCAGAGCAAGAGATTCAGAGACAGTAAGCATGTCCCAGGAGGAGCTTCCAAGTAGGCTTTGGCATCTCAACAGTTGAATACTGTTGTATAATAAAACAATTCAAATCAATAAGTTATTTCTGTGTCACATATATTTTTTGGGGGGAGGATCAAAGATTGCTAAAGTTATTAGCTTAGGTAGGAGTTGATAGCCACATTCTTTTTGACAGTATAGTTAATGGACATTTAAAGGGGAAAACGTATTACCTCCTGTATTACTATTAATTGTGAAGATGTTCCCTTTACCTCTTGCTTAACTTCTTCCAGGACCATCTGGATTGCAGAGGAGAATCATAACTTATGATGGCAATCCAAACACTTTTATGTCAATACTCCTGAGTAATTCAAAGACATATTTTAGTGTGTGATTTTGAAGTAAGGCTTGTTGTATGTATTGCTATACTGTCTGTAATACTGGCAGCACTGTTACTTTGTTAGCATGTATTAGACTATAGTAATGTAGGTATTTTTTTCCTGTGTCTGTTGCTTTTTATCACAGGTGGTCATGGCAGTGGAGTGTGGGCCCTCTGCCACCTGATGTCAGTGTATCAGCAGACTCTGATGATGATGGTGGCTAAACTGAAGCACAGTTGAGGTGTGCAGATGTTGAATCTGACAATGAGGATAACATACAACCATCCTCCTCAATTCCATCAGATACAGCCAGTAGGCCTATGCCTACCAATTCAAGTGAGTACTCAGATATTGGACAGGTGGAGGATGAGACCATTAGTCAGGGACGTGTGGCTACTGTGGTTTCAGTGCCTGTTGACTCTGGACATAGTCAAAGTGTGGGGAGGTGTCATATAGAAGGGTAGATAGGGGTGCTTGGAGGGGGCCTGCTATCCCTCCTCCACCTGGTGCAAGTCTCTTCCCATGCCACTCAGCATATGTTTATGGCCATCATGGATGCACATTCCCATAGGTGCTCCAGATAAATGCTCAGGATTGTAGATATGGTACAGGCTGACATGTGTGACTACCTCCACCATGTTGCTGATTCAATGGATTGGGTGAATTAAATTTTGGAATGAGGGGTGTCTGTGATGGAACAAGGAGGGTCTGTCATGGAATGAGCATTGTCTGTGATGGAACATCTGCTGGCAGGGGAACGGCATCCTCGTGGGCATAGGTCAGCCACATCATCTGCTGTCAGCCAATGCAGCCATGCCAGATCATGCTCCTATAGTGGCAGTACTTCCACTGCTACATTAGTGAGTGTGCTGTCCACAACCAGATGTGGCATGGTCATGGGTGTCACTGTGAAGAGAGCTCATCAAGCAGACATCAGTCACATTCAGGTAGCAGAAGTGCATCTGACCATGGGAGTGGACTTGCCAGTGCAACTCCTGGCAGAGACAATTCTCGTGATTGGGGATAACCATGATGAACCACCACCTCTACCATGCTTGGCTCACGTCTGTCCAGCATACCAAGACATAGAGCCAGCACAGAGCTTGGCTGAGTTCATGCAGACACTCACACATCAATTTCACCTGGAGGATCCCATATGTACAAATATTTCAGGAACAGTTCCTTCGATAGCACTTTTAGCATTTCTAAGATGGTTTGTTAGCAAAATGTGCCATGTGTCTGTTCTTTTGGGGGGAGCAAAGGTGAGTTACTATTATGGTGCAAACAATGATAGACTGTTCTTTTGGGGGGAAAAGGTGAGTTATTGTTATTGTACAAACAAGGATAGACTGTTCTTTTGTGAAGGGGAGCAAATGTGAGTTACTGTTATGGCACATAAATGATATGTTGCTCTTGTTGTTCTCTTTGTTTCACATCCTGCCTGTTGTACATATTTCACATCTGCAGACTGTTCCATGTTTTTCCAGGGGGTAATACTGACTGGCTACCTTTTATGTTTTATCTGGAAACAATTATTTTGGAGTTATGTGTTACTTATTTGTATTATCCTTCTGTTGTCTTTTAGGATACATAGGAGCATGCTACCCATACATGTCAATCCTCAGAGACCCCCCCCTTTACCGATACTGAGAACCAGGTGATAATGGATGCCTTTAAGAAACACAGTGCTTTTCTGCTGGAATGGGGACAGAGAGATATGGCACATAGGATGCAAATTTGACAACAGATAGTTGATGATTTGAAAGCCGTGGGTGGCCATGACAGGATATACAAGCAGGTGCTTGTATGTCCTGCCATGGCCACCCACTGCTTGTACATATTTATCATACAGCATTCAATTTTCATGTATTGGCAATCATGTGTACCTCTAAAATGGCTTGACAAACATGCCCCTGCTATCAGTACACTTCTAACTAATGCATACAGATAAAAGGGTAAAAGCTTTTGCTTCAGATTTTTTAAATACATTCCAGCATATGCAGTATGCAGCTGAAAAAAATGTAAGCATATCTTCTGAAGTTCAGTACTCCTCTGTACAGATATATCCTGAAGAAATAGCATATGTGCCGTCTTCCCATTTTAAACAAGTCTCCTCACCATCAGTTTGCCCAGCTACACAGTTGCCTTTTTATATGGTATAGATTAGATATAGGGCTGTTAGCATGGTGAAGATGCAAATGATGTGTGAACTCATTAGAATTGCTGAATCCCAAATAGCTGGATCCATGTAGAAGATGTAAACATAGTGCAGGCACATCCTCAGTGTTTGTTTTTAATTGGTTGCAACTTTGAATGATTGCTGGTTGGGAGAAGGAAAACACAACAGCACTTTAGGCTGCCTTACTTCCACTGGGTGTGTCAGGTTAGATCTACAAAGTGTTAGATGTAAGGTTGGAAATGTAAGTAAGCAGCACAAAATTCAAAAGTTGTGTTCCTTAACAATAAACCTGCCCTTCATTTGTTGGCAACTGCATATTATATTATTTCCACTTAATATCATCACACATTTTAAGGCCAGTGATATAGAATGCATATCCAGTGCAGGTATCAGACTACTGGTCAGTTAACTCAAGAATGGCCAACAAACACAGAAATGTAAGATCGAGCTGTATATTTGCAAGCAATAATCATAACAGGTTGTGTGATCACTAGATGCACTACATCCAGAAATAATAAATGTACAAACAATTGCTATCACTGTAGATGCGTTTGCAGTTGGTTGTGTGCAGATTGAGTTCAGTTATTTTCTACAAACCTGTTTGTTTAGCAAAGAGGGATAAGGCACCCATCATGTGTTCTGAAGGTGCATTGGAGTGAGAATTCAAATCCATACCTATGTAGACATACCTCATGTGAGTCATCATTTTCTTGTGTGTATGTCATACATTGGTTTTCTTCATTTCCACTACTTGCCCCTTTTTCTTTTTCTCCTTTTCTGTCTTTGTTTATTTTTTTTTTATTTGGGGGCAGTATTTGCTCAATGTGGTGCATAGAGCAATCACAGGAATGGAAGAAATGAATGGTGGGTTTGATTGTGCTTATCTCATTGTGTGAAGCATAGCAGTGTAAAAAACTGGACAACTGGACCACCCAAGAAGTAGGCAGGACACAGACAGCCAAAAATAGAAACCGGATGCATTCAATTAATACTACTGAGTATCATACAAATTTCTTAAGTGGCGTTGCACAGCAGTTAACAAAGAGACCTTAAGAATGATTAGTAAAACAGGGTACGCCATATAACTAATACTATGGCAGCAGGTGTAATAGTAGGGCTGGAGTACAGATGGTCCTTGGTTGTAGTAGAGGGTGTGCAACCTTTTTTTTCTGTTCGGGCATTGCAGTTTACAGCAATGAATGAACTATAACATAGACAAGTGTTATTTCAACCTTCTTGTGGCAACAGATGTAAGTGTAGGACTGCCATACACATGGTCCTAGTTTCTAATGCAGGATATTCCATAATCTTTTACTGTTGTTCCACTTCCTATTGTAGTCACTGTTTCCGCCCTGGCCATAGCACTTCTACAGCTCTCATCTCATTCATAAATATTATTGCTCAAGCTAGGGAACAAAATAAACTTGCCTCTTGTCTCTTTCTTGACCTATCAAACGCATTTGATACTGTCCACCATCCATTACTGTTAGAGAAACTCTCCCACCTAAACCTATCCCCTGCCACTGTCTCCTGGTTCTCTAGTTATCTTAGTAACCACTCCCAGTCCATCAAATGGGATTCATCTATCTCCTCAGAACTTCCAGTACTGATGGGAGTTTCCCAAGCACCAATCCAAGGACCACTGCTTTTCAACATTTTCACCAGTCAGTTATCTAGCTCTACTCCGCACTCATCCCTAATGCAATATGCTGATGACTCCACAGTTATCACTATTGCAGATGCACTTCCCATACTCCATTCTAAAACTCAGGAATCCTTCTTGTCTGTCGAGACCAGGTTCAACCAAAACCATCTCATCCTAAACACAAAAAAGACCAAACTCCTTCTCTTTCTTCCAAAAACAATGTCCCACCTGAAACCAAACTTCTCCATCTCCTCCCACAACAGCACAACCATCATGGTGGATAATCACACTAAACTACTTGGGATCATCATTGATGACCAGCTAAATTTTGACCAGCATGTACTAAACAACATCAAGAGAACCCACCAAAAACTTGGCCTTCTTTACAGAAACAAAACCTTTCCCTCCTCTCAAGCAAAAATTGCTCTATCACATGCCTACCTTCTTCCAACCCTGCTCTATGGCTCTCAGATTCTCACCAGCCTGCAGACCTCTCTTATGACCAAACTTGAATCCACCTTTAACAAAGTAGCAAAATTTGCCACTGAACTTCCTTGCTCCTCTCACCACTGTCTTGCTCTACAAAAACTGAAATGGTTAGAGCTCCCTCACAACTGTACTCTCTCCCAGCTCCAGATAATCCATTCCATTCTATACCAGCCCACATTCTGCCCCACCATATCACCCATCATCTCATCCTACACCCCAGCAAGGACACTCCGGAGCTAGTTCATTTTCATTTTCATTTTTATTTTTACTCTGAAGATGCCCTATGTTGTAAAGGGAGAAAGCGCTTAGTACTGTTTTCGTTGGTCTTAAGTACTGTTTTTGTTGGTCTTATCAGTTTCATTAAAGGGATTGTGAAGTCTATTCTGGTTCAGTTTATTGTTACCAGTTTATTACCATTTTGCGTTTTTTACACTCCGGAGCTCTGACCAACACCTTCTGACTATAACAAAACCCAAACTCAATATAGGAAATAAACCTGTATAGCTATTACCTCACCAAACACTGGAATAAACTCTCACTGGACATACGAAACACTACATCCAAACTTCTATTAAAAAATACTGTGAGAAATCACCTTAGCTTAAGTAAACTCTGCCTCTGTTATCAGCCCTCCTGACTAACCCACTTCTCCAGATCAATCTCTCACTTCTCTTTCTCCTATTAGTACCTTACACTACATCCTTCCAAACTCACCCTCCCTTCTTCCCCACTAAACCCTTTCCCTACTCCTACCCCTAACTGTCCTTTACTATTTCAATATCCTCACCAGTAGAATGGTCAACAACTACTGTTGCACTCTTATCTCTCCTTCACCCAAACACTCCTTACTAGCTTCTTTTCTCTTTAAATTCACTTTCTCCTAGCTTAATATACATAGCTAGCCAGCATTGTATATAATCCACAGTCAGTAATATCATTGTATACTTGCTTTACATTATGTACTTTTTTTGTGTACTAGCAAATGTTTTTATTCTTGGAGCTTGTATATATTTTGTAACTTTGGAGGCTTTCTCCCTGGGTCTCCACTGAAAAAGGGCCTCGGCCCAGATGGACCAACCCAGTCAACAAATGTCAAATGAATAATAAATAAATAAATAAAAATGACACTTTAGATAGTCGATCTGATATTCATTATATGTATGAGGGATGAGACACAATTATTGTTTCAGTAATTTTTTTATTTAGTTATCTAGCTATGTATTATCACTTTTATTATCAGATGTATGACTGTGGGTATAATGTGTACTAAATCCCTGTAAATATAATGCTGCTATGTGGACTTGTACGGCCTTCACATCTGCCTAAGACACAAACAATTGCCTGCACATCCAATAACTTTGCAATTGCAATTACAATTATTTAATTCCTCACTGCTTGGCACTGATGCTCTCTGCTTACCATCACACAATTGCATTGCTCGGGGTGCGCACTCCTGAGCAATGGATTTGTGCAATGGTACGCGAAGCACAGCAGTGCCAAGCAGTGTGCTCACACCAGTAAATGAGATAACTGGATATGGAGAGTAAGCATCAGTCTCCATTGCTCCAGATCCATGGTAGACATGGCAAGCATTTGTGGGGAGGGTGCCAGGTTTAGAACACAGAGGTGGGGTGTCCAGGAGTCCAGGATATTCACTGGACTCCTAGTTAAGAACCACAGCCAAAGGCTTCTGCAGGGGGACTATTCTGGCTCTCAGTACAAATCTGAGGCTTGGTATAGTTTTGCCTGGGCTGTATGCAGTGCCATGGATATCCCGTGCACTGGAGAGCAATGTAGGCATCATTTCAATGACCTACAAAGGAGGAAGAGGGATACACTAGACCACTGAATTGAGGAATTTAGGACTGGAGACATCCCACACCTGTGTAATTATCAACTACAGAGAGTACTTGTTAAGACTTAGAAAGTTGAATATAGGCAAGACTGGTATGCATAATGTTTTTTTGTTCTTTTCTGTTTTCTTCCACAGTTGCCAGTTATTGGGAATGCAATGTCAGAGTTCAAAGAGCTAGACTGGTGAGAATGAGGGAAGCATGTGGTATGTATGAAGTGTTATTGTAGCATTAAAAGTTAAGGATAGCTTTTCTGGAATTGTATACAGTTGTATCAAATTGAGCATGCATAGCCCAAGTGTACAAGCAAGTATGCATGCATTAGTTAAGTATAAACCAATTATAAGAGTCCAATATTAGTCTTTAGTCAGATGTTGTGGGTTCAAATACCACACTTCACAACTACATAACACTGTTATTTCTTCAATTATATTTTCATTATATTGAAACATCTATACCAGTGGCATAAATGCCCTGCTGTAAACTGTAATCTATATAAATGGAACATGCACATGTGCAATATATGCACATTTCAAGGATTACTCATCCTTTAGGAGGTATACACTTAAATGTAAACGTTAATATGATAGAGCTAAATAATTGTATTAATGCATTGTATGTCACATATGAATGTATTAATCTAATCTCTTTTTTCTCTCATTCCAACCCTTATCTTTTTTATTTTATTTTAAATTTAAAATAATTTTTCTTTTTTAAATTTAATTTTATTTTATTTTCTGATTTTTTTATTTTATTTTTTATTTTGTTATTGTAAAAATTAATTTTTACTTTATTTTACTTTTTCATTTTATTGTTTTATTTTTATTGTGTGTCATCAAAATATGTCCATGTCATCCATGTGTACCACATAACTAAATGCCCCACAACACAGCAGGCTAGGACAGCCCCATTGGATCTACCTGCCCCCCTCCAGCTGCTGCAGCACCAATGACCAGCACATCTGGAAGCCAACCTGGCAGCACTGCATCTGCTGCTCCTGCATTACCTCCACTCTTGAATAAATCAAGAACTGCTTCCGACTGAAATGTACACAACCACGCTGTCACCAATAAGTGCACAAACCTCTTCTTCTTACGAAAAACGGAATTTATTCCAAACACACTAAGCCATAAAAAACACACAGTGTTGAGCGCTTTCACCCACTTCAATGTGGGCTTCTTCAGAACACTGAAACACTCCTTTTATTTAAAATTTGGCGCCAAAAATAAATCCGGCATTTAAAGCTGTATACTGATTGTACTCATATTGCAACCAGAACTAGGTGCCCAAAAGAATATTTACACAAACATCGTGTAAAACATATAACACTAAACTTCTAACAATTTACATCTACATCACAATCGAAAGATGAATGAAAGGAAAAAAGTGTGTGATTAGTGAATCAAATATATTTCATAATATATGCTTGTCACTGAGTAACAACTTTACTATATCCGAAAAACATATAACATACATTATATATATAATGTTATAAAATTGACTACAATGTAAATAGTATTATTAAAATAAATTCATGCATCCAATACCCATGCTCTTTGTTAATGATGTATGCCTTGCATTGTATACGTAATCATAAAAATAACAATAAAAATAACAATAAAAACTAAACACTCCCTAAATGTTGGAGGCAAAATTGTTTTGTTATTTTTGAAAACCATGCATGACCTATATGTGCACTGCTAGTCACATAATGCAAATGAGACTACTGCATCTCTAATATTGATTTACAGGAAATATAATCATTAAGTCCAGGTGGATTTGTGGCATCTAAATATAATTGCCACCATGTTTCCTTAAACGCTAGTAATGCTTTGTGGTCACACCCCCAAGGATCTATATTAATAATTTCCAATATAGCAAACTTAAATTCATGAGTGTTTCCCATGTTTTCAATATGCCTGTATAAGGTAGTTTCAGCATTCCAAATGGTCAAGGAACTGGGTTAAGGCATACACCGATAGATTTGGACAATGCCTTTGAAGCCACCGAACAACTCAACAGCAGTAAAGCAAATAATTCAGACTTTATATTTGACTTTTCTCTGTATGAAGTTGATGAGGAAGCCATTCATACTGGTGCCAAACCTAAGAAATTTCCACCTCAAAAGGCGTATTTCACTGTGGTGGGGAAAACTAACATGTTGAATAAAGGTACTGTCTCATCACAATCTTATTCCCATAACCATGCTGGTGGAAATGGGAATGACAATAACGACACTTATTTAAATACATTTTTATCTAGTAATTATAACCTTGATAATGCCAATGGTAGAGGAGAAGGTTCCTTACATTTCAACCTGGGAAATACAGGAATTTTAAAGGATATGATCTACCTGTTGGGTAAGAAATTAAATGCTATTAATGGATTAAAAGTGGATAATGCATATTTGCACAAGTGTTTAGATCTTAAAATTGTTCACATGGGCTTAAGATTTTTAAGGTGCCAATGGGAATTGATATAAATGATACAACCATTAATGAGTTTAATCGATTATTTAATGAATGTGGTTTCAAGTACATGAGGCTTATAATTAAATTTAATGGTGAGAAGCTATGCAAGTTAGTTCATGATATTGAAATGTTAAACAACAAGATAATCAATGATCTGTTGTTTACTGAATGGGAGAGGTTATATAAAAAACAATACACTTTAGCAGAAAAAAATATGCTAAACCTTAGCGAAAGGAAACACAGGAAGATTTCTAGGAACATGGAACAGTATAAGAAAGGACAAGCATATAAATGGATATTCGATAGAGATACAGAAGTGACAAGTAATAAAGTATATAATGAACAACATATTGGAAGTCACATACAGGGTAATACACACAATCAGGAAAATGATTCACATTTTTACCATGTAGGAGACAGACAAATGGAATCATATGGGGACAGGAACCCAGCAAACATGAATCAGTCAAAATATTACAGGAAAACAAAGCAGAAAAATTGGGTGAAGGGCAAAAAATGTAATCAAGCAAGATATTAAAAGAAACGAAAGGATGTAACAACATTACAGTTGATAGACACACATACAGCTGCAATAATTTTAACATTTTTAATTATTCTAGTGTGCAAATCCAGTTGGCGCATTTTGATCTGTTAGCAAAGGGAATGAAATTTATACTCACTCCCACTTTTGACTTAGTTGATTGTCTCTGTGAGATAAAAAAGTTTGTGAGGAAGATAAATTTGTCTATTTTATTTAAGGATAGTCAGAAGCTACAAAATAGTGGTACTATAGAATCCAAAATAAAGAAAAAAAGTATTTTCATTCCTCCCAGTCATCCCCACGTAGATATTTATGAAAAATTGGTGATGCGTGAGATATACCAACTTTATAATAAGGTGGAAAATAATAAATCAGGAAACAACTTAACCAATGATGAAATACAAACTTTAAGGACTCTACAAATGGACAACAATATTAGAGTAATGAAGCCAGATAAAGGGGGAGGAGTGGTTATTTATGATAATTTATATATCAAACAAATGTATGATATATTATATCAGTCAGACAATTATGAAACTATATCAATTAATGAGGTTCACATTGCATATCAGCATATTGATTCATATCTAAAGGAATTTCTTATTGATGGAAGAATAACATATATGGTATCTGACAGTCTGAAGGTTAAATATCCGAGACTTGTGACCTTAGTAGGTATTCCTAAAGTCCACAAAAAGATCCATCCCTCTGACCAATAGTATCAGGTAGCAAATCTAAAAGTTTCCCAATCAGAAAAGTTATAGATATCTGGCTTAAACCAATATATGATAACATAGTTCATATGATTAAGGATTCCTGGGAATTTTTAAGCAACTTCCCGGTAAACTCATGGAAAGAGGAATGCATAGTAGTTACTATAGATGTTATAGATTTATTTTCATGTATCCCAAAACAAGAAGGGTTTGATGCCTTTTGTAACAGTATCAGAAGACATACCAATTTTGACTGGGACAAAACCTGTTTGATATTAGAATGTATGTCTATAGTATTAGATAACAATTTTTATATTATGAAGGCAAACATTTTCGTCAAATTAGGGGGAGTAGCAATGGGTGCTGCCTGCGCACCTATCTTTGCAAGTTTGGTCATGTTAGATTAGGAGGATACCATATTGTTTCCCAGCGAATATTTTAAGAAAATTAAACATTGCTCCAGATTCCTAGATGACATATATATTCTATGGGATGACAGTATTGAGAATTTACTCAAGTTTATTGATTTCATCAATAACAGTAGTACATTCTTAAAATTTACTCATGCCTATAGTCAAGTTGGTTTGCCCTATTTAGACACTTATATATACAAACATGAAGGGGAAGTCAAATCCCGTATACATCGGAAAAGTACCTTTTCTAATGATTATTTAGAATATGGGAGTCACCATCCAGAGAAAATGAAGTATAATATATTCAAGGATCAATGTATTAGAGCTGTATGAATGACCTCGCATTATACTGAGATGGTAACTGAAGTAACCTTTATTACACATTTATTTGAAGAGAGGGTATATCCCCCTGGGATGATGGAAAAAACAGGACAAAACATCATATTAGAATGGGGAAAAAAATACAAACCATTATTGGGCTCTGGAGATATTCAAAGGTTTAGACCTAATAAGTTAAGTAACACAAATAAAGATAATCAAATAGATACCATTCAATATGAGAGATCTTGTATATTAACATACAACTTGGAAGTAGAACAGGTTATGAACATATTATCTAAATATTGGTTCATGATGCTAAGGGATACGAGTTGGACAGATATAATAGGAACTAAGTTTTTAAGTGACAAGTGCATATAATTTTATTAAAGTTTATATACAAGAGTTAGAGATGTATAATGTTTTGCATTGATATGTAGTGAATTTTAACAAAGCCATTTCCTTTTTAAAAGTTTTTGGTGGGAAATTAAGGTTATCAATTAAGTAATTATTCAATATCTGGCAATGTATAAAATGGTTGAGTAGAAACAGTAATAGTATTCTGAAGAAGTTGAACCTAGGTCAATAAAGAAGTTATTGCTGCAGAGCTCGTGTGGTGGCTTCCGTTGTTTTGGTTGGATATACAAGTACATCTGTTCACAATTTTGCAATTGTTTTCATCTCCTCATTGGCATCAACTACACCTTGCTTATTTTCGATCAAATAATAGGAACTAAACCTAGATTTGTGTTCAAAATGGGTCACAATATTAAATGGTATTTGGAGAGATATAATCAAATGACATCCACAACAAAAAATAACAAAGGGAAACATACTGTAAAATGTGGGATGTGCAATCAATGTGGATATATATTATAAGCAGCTGATATAATGATTGACAATATGGGTCATACAAGGATCAAATTCAAATATGACAACTGCAAGACCAAAATGATTATTTATTTGGCAAAGTGCATAGTTTGTTCTGGTTTTTATATAGGCAAAACCGAAAGATGTTTTAGAAAACGTATATATGATCACGTTTACTGTATAAGAAGGAAAGACACTACTAATGCATTATACAGGCATATTGAAAAGATGGGAGACACTCATGAATTTAAGTTTGTTATATTGGAAATTATTAATATAGATCTAGCATTTAAGGAAACATGGTGGCAATTATATTTAGATGCCACAAATCCCACTGGACATAATGATTATATTTCCTGTAAATCAATATTAGATATGCAGTAGTCTCATTTGCATTATGTTACTAGCAGTGCACATATAGGTCATGCATGGTTTTCAAAAATAAAACAATTTTGCCTCCAACATTTAGGGAGTGTTTAGTTTTTATTGTTATTTTTATTATTATTTTTATGATTATGTATACAATGCAAGGCATACATCATTAACAAAGAACATGGGTATTGGATGTATGAATTTATTTTAATAATACTATTTACATTGTAGTCGATTTTATAACATTTTATATATAATGTATGTTATATGTGTTTCGTATATAGTAAAGTTGTTACTCAGTGACAAACATATATTATGAAATGTATTTGATTCACTAGTCACACACTTTTTTCCTTTCATTCATCTTTCGATTGTGATGTAGATGTAAATTATTAGATGTTTAGTGCTATATGTTTTACACAATGTTTGTGTAAATATTCTTTTGGGCATCTAGTTCTGGTTGCAATACAATCAGTATATGGCTTTAAATGCCAGATTTATTTTTGGCGCCAAATTCTAAATAAAAGGAGTATTTGTTCAGTGTTTCAGTGTTCTGAAGAAGCCCACATTGAAGTGGGTGAATGCACTCAACACTGTGTGTTTTTTATGGCTTAGTGTGTTTGGAATAAATTCCGTTTTTCGTAAGAAAAAGAGGTTTGTGCACTTATTGGTGACAGCATGGCTGTGTACATTACCTCCACCCTCACGTAATCCTGCCCTGTAGGTGGGTCCAGTGGTACCCTCCAGGAGCAGTGGCAAAGGTGGTGATTTCATCATCAGCATCAAGTTGTCAGGGAGGGTGTGTAGGGTGGTGCACCACACTGTTGGTGCATGCCTACACCAGCTGGAGAGGCTGCTCATCCCCATTTTGCATAGTACTAGAAGGAGGAGGAGATGTCAAGTACTCCAGCCACCAGTGGAGTGAGGTGACAGTGATGACAATCCAGTGTGTGAGGACTTGATTCCCACTGTCTACCAGCTTGATGACCATGGGCTCAGGATGTCCCCACCCTCACCCCAATCAATCGTGTCCCCAACCTTTTGTGTCCATCGCCATTCCTGTCTCTTGTCTTGTTTGTCTTGTCTGTCTGCAATTGTTTCCTCGGATATCCAACTTACTTGACCCAGACAAACCTACATCTCTTCCCCAACTTTCCTCTCTCTCTGAAATAAAAAAAAAAAATGGGCACCTGTTCCACCAGAAAAATATCATCCCATACATAGCTCTCCATTTTGCACACATGTCTTCTTGACAAACTTGATTAGGTCGAATTGGCTATACAACATGATTGCGATGTGATCACCCAACTCTCTAGAGGTGACAGTACAAATTCAGTTACTATTTTGCACATATATTCATTTTACACTGTTAAATAAATGGATAGCTATGGTTCTTTCCTACCTCCCTGATGCACATTCCTGTCCTGATCTCCCTTTGTTCTTCCCCCTGCTTGCTCCCCATTTCACCACTTTCCTATCTACCCTATTTTATCACTTTAATCTGGATAAAAAATAGAATCACACAACACACACAAGTTGCTGCAAAAGCAATGGATCCCTTCACTTTTTGGGCTCCAGGTTTGCATGGAGGTGCTCATCATGCACCAATATGCAGCAATGGTGAACGGTGACAAACACCTGTGTTTATTCCTGCGCAATGCCACTTAGCACCTTTGTGCTATGCCAACACACAGCAACACATTTACTATAAAATAATTCATCTAATTGCAATATCACTCTGTAATTAAAAGTATTAGATACACCTGGATTCAAACTCAGTACCATCTGACCCCAAAAGGAATGTATCAGTGCATTAACATATGCTGCCACCAAGTCTGTCAAACAGCAGGTGTGTTTCATAGACTCAAGACTAACTGTCAGATTATTGCAATGTGGCTCATGTTTGCACATTGCTTAGCTATGGGCAAACATGTCTATCTCGCATGCATATACATTTTGCTAACCGTCACACAAACCCGCTGCCCTCTGTGCTATGGAAAATGAATTATTATTATGTATTACTGCTGTTTATTGTTGATTTGTTTTCTATGACATGACATTACATGTGGGAACATTACAGACTGAAGGCCCTATGTGACAGTATGTCACATATTTACAATACAGCCATGTGTTGCCACCCCACCAAGCACTGCAACCTTTGTGTCTCAGTACTTTTTCACACATATATCAACCACACTACAAAATGTAATATCAAATTTTGCATGATATGCAATGCTCATCAATCTTGTAACCTGCAGAACTACAACTATTGGCCCATATGCCTAAAAAATGTATCTGCAAGGCTAGGGAAGGAATCAGCATGGACCATATCCACAGGGACATAAGTGACCTTTAACACACTTGACCAGGCCCATTTTGTTTTTTCAAAGGTAGATCTTGCTTATTGAACCTTGTGGACGTCTTTGATACTGACCCAAAAGACCAGGGTAAGGGATAACAGGACATACCACCTGTGTTGAGTTATCCAAGGCCTTTGACACTATCCCCCATTCATGTCTCATAGTGAAGACCTCCCATGCAGGAATTAAGCCAAACAGTAGTAGATGGATAGCCAATTGGCTAACCAACAGAACACACACACTCAAAGTTGGGGACTGCACCTCCAGCACTAGTCACTTACCATTAGAATACCACAAGGATCTGTGCTGGGTTCTCTGCTGTTTGCAAACTACTTTCCTGAAGCAAAGGCAATAGTAGATGGTCTATGGTTTACCAAGACTGCAGATGACTGGTAACTGGACACACTCATATAGAGTCCCCCACTGATGGCAACATATTAAAGAAGGGGTTGACACACACACATGATTGCTGGCAAACACACACACTGAACCTTAAAGCATACAATGCATCATTGCCCCCATTGTCAATGAAGTACCCTCTGCTAATTATGATATGCATAGCACTCCTCTAAGCTCAAACACAGTGTTGTGATACCTGGGAACACCTGTTGATAGCAATTTACAATTTCATCACTATGTGTCCATAGTGGTGACTCACACAATCTGCATTCTGCACATCATACATATGGATATCACATCCAAGACTAGGATGGTCATACTTCTGCTGTACTCTACCCTTATCAGACCACTAATGGAGTACAATGCTCACTTCTGTCTGTATCTCACAAGACACCTGCAGCAGTTGGAGAGGACACAGGTTTGTGCCATGCAGAATCCAGGGCCTCCAAACATGACATACATGGAAAGACTGTCAGACCTGTCACTGTACTCAGTATCATGCAGGTTGCTGAGTAGTGACCTATGCCTGGCCTAAAGAGCAGTCTCAGATCCTACCCTGGTGTAAATGCTGGACATCTACAAATCAAATAGGACAAGAATAAGTTGCCCCAAGGTTCTCAACCTAGCCTGTGACATAAACAGAATATGCTGGGGAGGCAGATATATTCCCCATCAATTTACACTCCTCTGTAATAGGTTCTCACTGCATGTGAAGCAATGTTCCTCAATGACCTGTTCAAGCCCAACTTTGACTACTGGTTGGGTGATTGTAAAGTCACCTCTGGGGTGACACCTATGCCCCCCATTGACAGGGCCAGTTGGTGCTGCTCACAAAATCACTCTGCTAACAAAGAACATCTAACTCTGCTCAATAAGGGTATTTGTGTTTTTACATGGCTAGGATTCTAAACACCCTAAGGCCATTAGGCTAGTAGCCTCCCATGAAACTACGAATCTATGCAGGCCTCCCAACATCTTGTCTCCCCCAAGGCCTGCTGATGTCACCTGCACTCTTGTATAAGTCTGACTTGTGCTGTGGTGCTTGCATAAAGCACTGTACTCTGTAGCCTGTGTACTTGGGTAGCGGTTCTGTTCTCAATGCAGTAAACGGGGTGTGCGCATGTGTATGTCTAGACAGAAGAGCAGAAATGTGTATCCCACAGTTACTGCTCTAATGGCATAGACTGACAGTATTTTGATACTTGCAGATGCTTACACATCCATTTCATGCAGCCCACCCAACATCTTGTCTCCCGTGGCCTGCTGATGTTATCTACTATATCACCTGCACTCTTATAAAATTCAGACTTGTGCCAGGGTGCTTGCTAAAGTACTGTGCTCTGTAGCTGGTGTAATTAGGTAGGTAGGGGTTCTGTCCACACTTCAGCCAAGTGTGTGTGTGTGTGTGTGTGTGTGTGTGTGTGTGTGTGTGTGTGTGTGTGTGTGTGTGTGTGTGTGTGTGTGTGTGCTGTTGCTTGATATTGCAGAAAACATTTTACACCACCACCATGTGGGACACTGTTATATTTTCCTCAACAGACACTGCTGTCATCAGCTATAAAGTTTTGTCTGAGACACTCCAAGACAGACTTGAGCTGTGGTCTTTGCGTAACATACTGGGTTCTGTAGGCTGTGTACTTAGATAAGTACAGGTTCTTTTCTCACTGCTGTCAACTGTGTGTGGGTGTGTGTGCATGATCTGTTTCTTGAAGTTATGGAGAGTATTTTATACCACCATGTGGGACACTGTTATATTATCCTCAACAGACACTGTTGACGCAATCAGCTATAAAGTGTTGTCTGAGACACTCCAAGTTAGACTTGAGCTGGAGCACTTGTGTAAAGTACGGATTCTGTAGTCTGTGTACCTTGATAGGTATGGGTTCTATTCTCACTGCAGTCAACCGTGTGTGTGAACTGTTGCTTGACATTACAGAGAACATTTTCAACAACCATATGGGACACTGCTATATTCTCCTCAGCAGAGACTGCTGATGTCATCAGCTATAAAGAGTTGATGAGATAATCCAATGCTTGAGCTGCAGGGCTTGCATAAAGTACTGGCTTCTGTAGTTTGTGCACCTAGATAGATAGGGTTTCTCTTCTCGCTGCAGTTGTGTGTGTGTGTGTGTGTGTGTGTGTGTGTGTGTGTGTGTGTGTGTACTGCTGCTGGACATTAAAGAAAGCATTTTGCACCACTATGTGGGGCACTGTTATATTCTCATCAACAGACACTACTGATGTCATCAGCTATAAAGTGTTGTCTGAGACACTCTAAGTCAGAGTTGAGCTGCAGAGCTTGTGTAAAGAATGGGGTTCTATAGTCTGTGTACTTGGATAGTGGTTCTATTCTCACTGCAGTCAAGTGTGTGTGTGTGTGTGTGTGTGTGTGTGTGTGTGTGTGTGTGTGTGTGTGTGTTTGTGAGCTGTTGCTTGACATTACAGAAAGCATTTTGCACAACCATGTGGGACACTGTTATTACCATATTCTCATCAGACACTGATGTCATTAGCTACATCAGATTTCTGGATATGCAGTACTCTCTCCAGGGCAGGATCAGAGACTGGCCTGGAGGCCAAGCAGAAGTCACCCTATCCTATACAATAAAGTTTACAGTGACTTCCAGCTTCTGCATGTTTCTGGTGAGGTACATGCGAAAGACAGCATTATACTATATTAGTATTCTAAAGAGATTTGACTACAGTGCTGTCATACAATCTTAAGATCTCAATATGATGGTGTGACTTATGATGTGCACAACATAGGCTTTCGATAACAGTGTGGACATGTGGTAGTCAAAGTTCAAATTGCTATCTACATGTGCTCCCAATACTTTTGTCACTGGGTTTCTCCATAGCAGGACTGCTGTCAGTGCTGTGATTAACACATAATTCCACTTTTCATATGGACAAAATAACAAACACACATTTCTGCATTTATTTGTAGACTATGTGCTTTTGTCACCATCCAGTTGTCTGTGTTAGCTCCTCCAGTACTATGTTATCATCATTGGTGGACTCAATGATTGCACACAATATGCAAGACACAGCAAACTTGGTAAGCCAAAGGCCATATACTTTAGCCTGAACTGTCAAGAGTCCAAACAGTGAAGTGCCAAGCACAGATCCCTGGGGTTTGCCAATGGTGACAGCTCCACTGACATAGTTTGATTCACCAATATTGACAGTATGTGGTCTGTTGGTGAACCAATTGGTTTCCCACCAACTGACGTAGGGGTTAAACCCCAGCTGGGAGGGCTTCTCAATGATACCTGCATAGGGGATTGTGTCAAAACCCTAGTCTAGATCATAATAGGCAGTATGCACCATCTTTCCTTCATTCAAGCCTATCACATGGAATCAATGGGTTATGACAACATCACAGATTGCCTATGGCATGACTCAGCACATAAACCTTCCTGATATCGTTGAATACACACTTCAAAACACCCTCCACATGGGCTGTTTTCCCATACCGGGGTGTACATCAACATGCATCCAACTGAGTTGGAGAGATAGCACCTGATGCATGCATGCACAGAGACATCCTCACTCTCTTGACTGTGAGGTAGACCAACATGCCATCATGGACCCCTTGTACATGTACACAAGTAATATTCCAGCTGTGTGAAACAGACCTGTGTGAAGTGTTAATGTTACATCAGATCTGTTACATCTGATAGATGTCCTCAAAGAGGTCATTGAAGGCATGCATAATGACAACACTATCATCTTGAGGAACTTGACCAGGTCAGATCACTTGACACAAATCCACACTGAAGTATTCAATCACCACTGTCATATGTGGTCATAAACAGCTATATCACCAAATGGGTAGATCAGGGTATCACATCTCACTATGATGAAATGTGTGAAATGACCTATATCTCAAGTCCAGTTATCAGGTCCATATATCAGGGCTGTCTGCTAGGCCCTTTCCTGCCTATTAGTTAAGTGATGGACATCACTGATGACATACACATGCTGTGTCCAAACAGCTGCCTGAAGGACTACAGATTGTGGGCAATCATTGACTGCAGCTGTGATATTAGTATAATACAGATGGTATCAACACATATCAAAAACTCCTTCCACAGCCATGACAACACCAGCATTGTCAAGAAACATGGGGGAATTTGTTGATTCAGGAAAGAAACACACAATCCAAATATAATATGGACATCACACCCTAAACTCAAGCCAATAGGTATGTGACCCATGTCCTGGGGTAGATAGTAAGTGGTACATCCACCAGCATGTGATCACAGTGCTGACTACTCCCTTAAATGTAACACAAGTACTGGATATGTGAAGGACATGCCCATCAGAGGCCTTAATACCTTCATGGTTCCCAGCCGTCATCACATTAATAACTGTGTACAATGCACGCTTCTTCATGCGGGTCTATATTATGTCCTTGAAGAGGTGTTCCATCAAATGCCTCTTCATTGACCATTAAAATATGAACTCTCATAACAGCGAACAGCTGCATCAGTCAATTCTTTCCCTGGGAAAGAAATCTTTTGGCCATCCTTGTTAGTTTGCCATTTTCCCTGCTGTAGTACGATCTCAGAGTTGGTATATTTAGTTAGGGGGTGTGTGAGGGGCACAGGCCCCCATGTTGGGGGGTATAGGGGGCAAAGCCCCCAACTTTGTAATGTTTGTAGTGATGTGTTTTTTTTTAGGGCAAGTTATTTCTTTCCCAAGGAAAGAAATCACTGATGCAGACATTCGCTGTTCTGAGATTTTGCATTTTAAGAATCGATGAAGAGGCGTTCAAGGATATAATATAGACCCCTTTGTGCACATCCCTACACATCTTCCAGTGATGTGCAACTGAAGTGTCCCACATCTGTCACAGTGCACTGTCACACAGCTTATTGGCCACACCTAGGTATTCTTTCTGTGGAATATAAATGATTGTCTGATGGTGTGGAACATCAAGCAAGTTGTTATACCAGATGCATATGTGCTACCTATTCTGCTTATGTTCACACTACATACAGAGATGTTTGACATTAATGGCATGTATATCATTCATGATAGTGTGGATCGTACCATGCCATGCACACAAGGCAACCAATCTGTATTGCCCATATTGTCGCATACAGGTATAGCAATGTCCCTCCTGACACCTCCAAAAGATGTTACAGTGCCAGCACTGTGTGTGTGTGTGTGTGTGTGTGTGTGTGTGTGTGTGTGTGTGTGTGTGTGTGTGTGTGTGTGTGTGTGGTTACCATCATAGAGTGTGGATATATCATAATAGTTGTCCAAGTGTGTGTGTGCAGACTCATTTCTTGCACTCTACACCACATATGTTATAGCAGAGGCATGGGATTACTGTTGGTATTATTCTGATATTGTCCATTATTGCGGTTGGTTATTGTAATTTTTTCCATGATCTGTGCCCACCTTGGTGGAGGCCTCTGCTGGGAGTACATTCATATTCAGGCATATCATTTTGCACAGCTTCAAAATATGCGCCCTACCCCAATTGTATGTCAGATCTACCTGACAGATGTCCTCTGCATTATTCATGTTGGGATCCTTATCTCACAGAGGCATCCTCCCCATTTTTATGTCACCTTGTGTGACAGTCACATAAAACACATTTTCACTGTGCAGTCCCTACTGTACCATATAGATATGTGATTAGTGTTGCTGCTACAACCATCTTCCATTGACATGCCCTCCTCTGCTGCACATGAGGGAGTTCCACCTGTCCTCTTTCCCTGTGTTCATTCCTACATTTCAGCTGTGTGTCACTATTCAATACATACGCTTCCCCTGAGTGATTATTTTTCATGGAAATCAATGTCCTGTTACAGATCATTAATACAGCTTCAGTACAGAATGCCAGGAATGGGATATCACAATTCTCTGCACTGTAGGTACAATGTCCTGTACTGTGTTTGGACCATATACTTCACATTCATACCTCTCAACTGCCCAGATAGGGTTCCTATCACGTAGTCGAACTTTTACAAGTTTGAACCTCATATAGTCGAGACCATAAGTCTGAATTTGTAAAAGTTTGAGTTTAAATGGAAATCTCCATAAGCAGAGGTTTCCATTTTGTTCAATGTGGTGTGATCTTGGAGTTGGTATATTTAAGTAGCAGGGAGTGCAGGGGGGCTTGCCCCCCTACTTAAAACAGTTTATTTTGTTTTCCCTTCTTTTTTTTTATGCATAGTCGAAGTTTTGTAACTTTGAACATAATGGCTCGAACATTACATGTTCGAAGTTATAAAACTTCGACTATGTGATATAGACCCCGTCCAGATATTCCCAGGATGTCCAGATGTTTTCCTTATTAAATCTATGGCTTTCTGCCATATCAGTGGGACTGTCTTCTAAGCAGGCCACATCTTCCAAATAAAGGAACCTGTATAAAAGAACTGAGTGTCAATCTTTATTACAAGAACAGAGTATTTGGATTTATTGCAAGAACTAAGGGCAACTCTTCCACCCAGCAGAACTAACTAGGACCGAAGAAGCATCCTGAAACCATGACAGGAAAAAGACTAAGCACAACACTAGTTTTCCTTCTCCAGAAGCAGCAAGTTGATGGATTTTAATTGTAATTTTGTTTCATCCCTCTGTGTTCTAATTAAACCAAGGCTCCTCAACTTGCTAACCCAAAGACTAGGACTGAGCAGATAACACTACACATATTACCATCTTCTTGTATATCTGACATGATTTTCCAATAGATACCATATTCTAAAATATCCTTTTTTATGCATTTCTTGCAACCATTTTTTTTCTCCTGATTACTATTGTAGCTCTCCATAGTCTTATTTTCACAGATTTATTTACGCTGGATTTTCTTCATTCCATGTTCTTGATAACAATCAGCCTGTATTCATTATTCTTTGGCTTCACCACTCTCCTTTTCTCTAAATTTCTTATGACAGAAAAAGTGTAATTAAGTTGCCAACTTCCTTTCTTTTTTTAACTTCAAGCTATTTAAGCTGTTCCTTAATCCAACTTATCTCTTCTAAATCAATCTCTCTCATTTGTTTTTGCATCAATTCTAAAAACTCAGAATTATCCTTGCCAAGACAATATTTTTTCATCCAGTGAAAAAAACATTAATACACAATCACTTTCTTGTCTTATATCTAGTCTTAGGTTGTAGTTTTGTACCAATTTTGTGATACCAAGGTATAATCTATTACTGACCTTCCTTTACCAGAACAGAAAGTATAGCTTCCATCAGTCAGGTCTCCTCCATATAAGACAACCAGATTACTAAAGGGCATTAGTACTAATAACTATATTCCTAGCTTATTATAATTTTGATTCTTTGAAGTTCTTATGTCAGTATCCATCATATTCTTTAACCAAGCCTCTTACTATAGTAGGTACCTGTTCTTGCATTAAAGACACCACCAATAATAACTTCTCTTTCTTCTTCCCTGGTGTCTGATGTTGTTGCTGCTAATTCAATCCAGACATTATCTTGATTTTCATTTTCCATCCTACTCTGAGCTCTATAACTTTATTACAGATATATAACTGTCATAGTTACTAATCTATATTTCCAAGAAACCATGTGCTAATGTAGGTTTAAGTTCCTCTCCTACATAAATCAGGATAATGAATCCTCCTCACTTCCTAGCATTTTTCTGCTTTCTGTCTGCTAATATTTCATATTGTAAACATTCTGTAATATCAATCTGATTACTGTGTTTTTTACAAGTTTTTATAGATTGTCTTACATCAGACTAATTTTTCAGCGTTTATATCAGCTTATCGAAAGCTGATAAGAGCGAACGCTCTTTGATCGAATCCTAAACGTCGAACAACCTAAACAGTGATTTTTTTCTGTGGGAAAAAAAAATGATGGTCATTTTCAGGAGTTTGCCATTTCCTCCACTGTGGTGCAATCTCAGAGTTGGTATATTTAAGTAGGGGGTGTGGGGGCAAAGCCCCCCACTTTGTTGTGTTTTCATTTTTTTTATTGCGGAACAGCGATTTTATTCCCCTGGGAAAAAATTGCTGTTCCATGTCTTCGCTATTTTGGTTGTTCAACATTTTGAGTTCAATCAAAGAGCGTTTGCTCTTATCAGCTTTCGATAAGCTGATATAGACTCAATTTTTCATAACTCTGTACCCCTAATTTATTACCTATGTCTTTAATATTTCAAGAGGATATTTTAAGACTGACATTCTTCATCTCTCTCTCTCTGATTTAAATTCTTATTGTTTTTTTTTTCACATTAGCTGGGGCCCTAGACTGCCCGGTTGCATGCAGCATTATTGAGATGCAGTACTACTATTACCTTTCTTTTAAGTCTACAATTCTATGACATTTCTTTCTTCCTCTTTTTTAAACAAGAAACGTCTTTATTAAATTATCATGTATGACATAGGCAATCATACATTTAAATAAATGAAAACCAACCATATTAATGTAATTTTAGTTGCAAACATTATACATCACAAACCATACTGACATCATTTTAGTTGCAAATATTATACATCACATATAATCTAGCCAGTCATTGTCAGTCAAACATTATATAGCTCATTCAAATCCTGCCCTCTTTTAAACCTCATTCTTCCTCTGCATGTATTGTTCCCACAGTTCCCTTTTTATGTAATTTCCTCCTACCTTTTTTTAAGATCCCAATTCCAATTGTTTTATCCTTGTTACTATATTCACTACTTCTATTACAGTTGGTTTAGACTTTGATCTCCATTTTGTAGTAATTGCTTTTTTGGAAACCACCATAATTAGGCTCAGCAAGGTCTTACTATGTCTAAGCAATTCCGATTCGTTATCATAGCTCAAAAAACATTCCTTACTTACACCAATTTGCTCACCCAGTACCTCTGACAGAGTAGTCTGTAGGGAATCTTTAAAGTCTGCCAGCTCATTACACTCCCAGAAAATATGTTCCCAGTTATCTTTCTTCCCCCTCACATCTCCAAAATTTGCTGTCTACCTGAGGAAAAATTCTTTGGAGTGTACTTGGGATATAACAACACCTATGCAAACACTTCCAAGCAAAGATCATAAATCTTCTAGACTTTGTTGCATATTTGGGAGATAAATATGTATCCCCTCCATTGTTTCTTTATGAATTGCTTATCCAGTCTCTCTTCCCAATCCTTTCTAACCTCCTCTGGTTGATTCTTATAGTTGTCATGCAACATTTTATGTGCTCTACTAATTATTCCTTTTTAACAGCAACTTCTGGTCTAGATTCTACTAAAAACTTTACCAGAGCTAATCTTTTGTTTAGCACCCACCTATTTCTTTCTCGTTGCCTATAGTCTGATATCAGTCCTTGATAGGGAAGGCAATATCTATCCTGCAGTCCATATATATTCCTGGTCTCTTCCCATTATATTACATTTCCCTCTATTATTATTTGTTCCCAATACCTTGGTTCTTTTGACATTTTTTTCCAATAAATTCCAGCCCCACTTGCTTATTGTCTGTATCCCTAATTGCAGTCAACTCTATCAACAGAATTTCCTTTCTCCACTCCTGTGCTGGCTTAGTTCTTAGAATACTTTCTGTTACTTTATGAATATAATATTCTGTATGGTTATTGTTATTCTCCTTAAGGATCTGTATCCAAACTCCCAGTCTCTACTTGTTTCTTGAGTCCCCCACCATTTCATCATCATCCCGTTACACTTTAAATTATAGATTTCTGCTTGTGCTATGTATAAGAGCCTTAACTGTGTAGCTCTGAAATACCCATTCAAATCAAATAATCCCAAACTGCCTTGTTCTATTGGAAGAATTAGCTTATCCCACTTGACTCTTGCTCCCAGATAAAGTCCTTCAGCTCTTTATTAATTGCTATCCAAAATGTCTCCTCTAGTTGATAAAAATATGCCTGACCTGTATATAAAACTAAAGGGACTAAAAACATCTTAACTGATTGAATCTTGCTATCCATATCAATATAACAAAACTTCCAATTTCTCAGTTTTATATTATCTTTTATTTATACTCTTCAAACATATCATTAGCTGCCACACCAGAATCCTTTTTAATACATACTCCTAAGTACTTAATGTTATTATGTTCCCATAAATAAGGATATTGCTGAGCCAAATCATGTGTGGGTTCATCATTTATAGCTACTGCCTTTGTTTTAACCTCAAAATGTTGCACAACACTGAAATGTCCTTTTCTGGTTTTGTCAGGTATAAAACAATATCATAGCAGCACCACACAATGAGAAATCCAAAACATGAATAATACCACCAGCTAGTTTACCAACAGTAAAAAGTTTCTTTAATTAAATGCTCTAACGTCTCAGCTCTTGCAATCCTTTTAGTAGTATAACATTTTTAAATCACAACCTGCCTAAATACATATACCAATCAAATAATTAAACAATTTACTCTGATTATATCACAATTCAATTCATTCATAAAATTAAATAAATCATCTCCAATTAAGTTCATTATTCAACCCTTTGGGTGACATAGTATCACAATTTAAAATATAAATTGATTATTTTGTTAATAATTTGTTTTTAAGATCAGTTTCATCATTATATATTTTAATTTGTTCCAAAACAGTGCCTTTAAGGCCATCACTGTTATTGAATTACTGAATTGAATTGTGATGTAATCAGTGTAATCAGAGTAAATTGTTTAATTATTTGATTGGTGTATGTATTTAGGCAGGTTGTGATTTAAAAAATATTATACTCCTTGAAGGCTTGCAAGAGCCGAGACATTAGAGCATTTTATTAAAGAAACCTTTTACTGTTGGTAAACTAGCTGGTGGTATTATAAAATAATATCATCTTCAAATAGAACCAGCTTTTCTTGATTACCACACCAATTATATCCTTGAATTTCTGAGTCCCTTATTTTCTTTGCCAGTGGTTCTAAACATAATGCAAATAACAAAGGGGAGAGAGGACACCCCTGCCTGTTTCCTCTGCTTAAAAAGAAATTATTAGAGGAACCCACCCACTTTAATGTTCACCTCTGTTACCTCATATATCCTCCTAATCAACTTATGATTTTTATCAGGGAATGCAAATGCTTCTATTACTCTGCTCATAATTTCCCAGCTTACTCTGTCAAATGCTTTTTCTGCAGCAAGATCCACCAACAACAGTGCTATTTTCTTATACTCCGCTTCCCTCTGTATAATCAGTGTTCTGTTAATGTTGTCAAATGTTTGATTCCCCTCCATAAAGCCACACTGATCCATATCTATCAATTTTGGCATCACCGTTGCCATTCTTTTAGACATTATAGACATAAGCACTTTATAATCATGATTTAGGATTGAAATTGTATGAAACTGGATCTGATGAGTTTTTACTGTCTTTAGGTATTACAACCACCATTCTTTTTTTTTTTGTGTCTTTCGGCTTTTCCCGGTTAGGGGTTGCCACAGCGGAACTCCGGTCCACTAATGATTGGCAGTTGATTTTTACATACTGGCTTGCCAGGCCTGATGCACAACCTTCAATGAAGGTACGCCCATTCACGCATGTCTCCACGCAGAAGATGCTCTAGCTGAGAATCGAACCAGACAGCATCTTACTGTGAGGCGACAACACTACCACAGCACCACCACTGCTGTTCAGGAGTTTTGTGCTTCTCCTCTTAAAATACTGTTAAACAGAATCTTCCATATCTTTATCAGTTTTTTTCCCTCCTAGCTTCCAAACTTCCACATAAATACCATCTATTCTTGGGGACTTTCCTGTAGATTGATTATACATCACCATTTCTATCTCATCTCCTCCTATCCTGTTATAGGTTCATAGGTGTTTACTAGGCTAATGACCACAAGGGCCTTTTTAAGCATAGCCACACATCTCAAATCTCTGATGAGTTATGATACCCTTGATAAGTCTAAGCAAGAGCCTGGGAAATGAACCATTTCCAGGTTACCTATTTGTATCAGAAACATAGGTGCCAAACCAGGAATCAGTTTCTGGTTTCACATCCAATTGTCCAAGTTACAATTGAATTGGATTAGGGAGGAACTCTGCTTCACATGGATCAGGAACCTGTTCCATAGAGTAGTCTCTATGATACATACCTCTCTCCAGCAGGTCCTATTTATATCACAGGCAAGGTTTAAGTCTTTAGAATGGGTAATTCAGGTACTGTTTGTTTTGTGGATATGCAGGGGGTCCATCAGAGTGGGGTCTAACAGTGCCCTGTATGCCAGGCATATATCTCCCCTCAAAAGCCTGTAGGCAACAGAATACAGGGATAGGGCCTTGAGATGGTCTGCATAGGACATATTACTTATGCCCTGTATTCTTTTAGTAAGGAACATCCAGTTGTTGGATATGCCTGTTTAGGTACATACCAATGGGGGCATTGTACTCAATGACAGGTCTGATGAATGCCGAATACATTGGAACAATTACTTCTTTGGACTTAGATTCCATACCTTTGTTTATAAATTGCACAACGTAGAATGATTTCCTCACCACTGTAGACATATGATGATCAAAGGCTAGATTACTATCTGTGTGTGTGTCCCTAGGTCCCTGACTACTGGGTCAAATTTAATATGATAGCAGGGATGGATGACTTCCCAGAGGACACTATTATGCATTTCTTGGCATTTAGTTTTAGTCCATGACTCTGACACTAGTTATTTGTCTGTGTCAGCCCCTCCTGGAGAATATTTGTGTCAGTGTGAGATTCAATGACAGCTCCTAATTTGCAATCATCTGCAGTAATTGAGCCTCATCTACCTCTAACCTTGGCATATTTAATTATTCCATAAATATTTCCATGTGTACCTTTTCTTGATTTCCATATTTCTCTGCTTTATACAGGCTTTCATAACATTTCCAAAATATTTCTAGTACCTCTGTCTGGCCTGTCTTAGTGACAACCCTTTCTACTTTCTGTTGCCTAAATCATTGTGTTAAACGTTTTTGTACTCTGGAGTTATCAAAAAACAGTTGCTTAACAGCAATCTTTCTAAACTCATGCCTATTATCGAGTTAATCCCTTATTTTCTGTTTAGTATTCTGCAATTGTTCCTCTTCTTGTTCCGTAACATCCCCCATTCTGCAATACTTTTAACAGTTGACAGCCCCTCTAAATAATTCTTGTTGCTTATTAACCATGTCTTTATTTTATTTCAATCCTATTTTTTAAACTCCACTTTAATTTTATCTGATTCCCTAGCTATATTTTCAGAAGAAATTTCTATCTTCCCTAACAACTACCAAATAATTTCCACTACCCATTCCTTAAATTCCTTTCTTTTCAACAGATGGGTGGGAAAGTGCCAGTGTCTCATTTTTATTACCCTGCATTTTATTTTAGTTATTATTGGTGCATGATCTAAAACAGTTATTAGCTACATACCAAAACTTTCAATTAAATGCATATGCTCCAGTGAAATGTAAGTTCTGTCTAGACTAGCCATTTTTGTATCTTGGGGAATATGCAAATTCACTCTGAACTCCTACTACTGAATTCACATCTTCCATTCCAAATATTTTCTTAAATTTATTCAAAAATCTATCCCCCTTTGTTATATTTTCCCTTCTGGGCCCCTCAGACATATCTTCACTGCTGCAAATCAAATTAACTCCCCCTGTGGGCCCCTCAGACACATCTGTTGCAAATCAAATTCCATTCCCACCTATAAATAATATTTCCTGCTGAAATATTTTCTTAAACTCCATTATAGCAGTTTTAGGTAGAATATAAATTCATGCCAGTGTAATCCTCCTCCCTTGCCAGTAGCCCTTTAGTACTACAAATCTGCCATTATTATCTTTTTTATCCCTTTCTATCACTATCACAGCTCCTCTTGCAGTAAACATCTTTTCCTTTGTCCCAGGTATTCTGCTAAATAACCTTCCTGAAAACTTTTCTTTAGCAAATTCACATGTTCATTTTTCCAAATGTCTCTAGTAGCATAACTATTTGCACTCTACATTTTTAATATAGTTCACTAATTTTTCTTTTTTATATATCTGTTAGACCTTTTACATTTAAAGATAATATAGAAAGGGTCATTATGTTAAAACATTTTTATTCCCACTTTTTTATGTGCAACAGCTTTTTTAACTATCTAGTTCCAGATTTTGTGTTACATCCATATACTAATATTTGGCAGGTTGATCGTTTATACAGTTGTTTCTTTTCATATACATTTGAGACAATGTCACATCTTACAAAACTTTTTGCTTTACTGGAAACCCTCAAAAAAAAAAAAAACAAATACACCCCCAATATACTTCTAAAACCTATTAACTTAATGCTAACTCACAAAACTATGTACATCTTCAAATATTAAAGTTTTATCTACCAAAATGACAGCCACACTCATAGACTTGGATTAACCAAAAAGGAAGGTTATCTATGCTAAGGCACCTGGTCACCTGGTGCAGCCTGTGCTTCTACTAAGTGCTATCTGGTTTTGTCTTATCTTTATTGCTCTCCCAGACTGGGAAAACACTTGAATGCTTTCAAAAAACATTATTTCCTAGCCATTAAAAGAATGCCATTGAAAGAAATAAGTATTCTGTTTTTATTGCTCTTTATGAGATTGCCTCCATGGAGACATGAGAACCAGATACAGAGTTGCTTCTACAAGTATTTATTTATTTGCTAGAGGAAAGCTTTATTATATTCAATGTTCTTTTTATTTATTTGCTTTCTCAAAAGACAAGATCCTTAATCCAGTCATTCCCCTATGTGAGAATGAGAAAAAGCACATCAGGTTTTTTTGTATCATACTCTTTTGACCAGAATTTTCTTCTTTTTTATGTTGCAGTGCCAACATTTCTTAAAACTGAACAAGAGGAAAGAGAGAAGAATGGAGAAAAGAACAGGGGCAGCTGTTTACTTTAGCATCCTCATTACACTTGAAAATAACTAAGAAAAACTTTATAGCATGCAGATTATATCATGCATTATTAAAATACTACTGTTAAGAACAGAACTTTGTTTTACTTACAGTTAACTCCTTCCTTTCCTTCCTCTTCCCCTCTCCTAAGTGTTCTTTCAAACATTAATGACATGAAATAGGGCATATGGTTTGCAGTCCCCTACAAGTTTAACAAAGTCAAAAAAGTCCAATATTTCAAGGTTTTCACAAATATGTATTTCCTCCTCATTAACATAAAGATCTATCTTTATAGCTGAAAAACTGCAGTATAATCATAGATAATATACCTTTGTCTTTGTGTCTTTCACCTCTTTTAAATCAATGCCCGTCATTATATCACATAATTCCAGCTTTATTAAATTTTCAAAGTAAGTTGTCTCCTCTATGTCATCCAAATGACACTGCAGTTCTTTTTCAGACTTCAAAAATGCAACTGCATTTGTTTCTTCTTGCATTTTTGTGTTTATTTATGCTCCATTACTTCTTCCATACCCTAATTTTTTTTAATTATGTCTGGATGGCTTGTGTGCCTCATGCTGTATTTGTCAGTTGTTCACTTGCAATTTGTCATTATTTTACCAACCATCTTAAATTGTTACATATCTGCCTAAGCATTTCCATATCATGCTTTCTTTGAGCTTATTCTGCTTCTGCTGTATTTCCCATTATTACTTTTTTGCTTTCATCCCTGTATCTCCCAGTTTCCAAAGCTTTAATGCACATTACATCACTCCTTCTGTAATCCTCCTCTTTTCCTTTCTTTCTGAATTCTTCATTCTTTTATGTTCCATACTCATTTCTTCTTCACACCCTCCTTCCTTCTTTCTTGTTCTATGATTTATTTTAATTTTCTTTTCCACAATTTCTTTATGATCATTTTCACAACAGATACACCTTTCATTTAAACCCTTCTTATTTCTTATTGCCACTGCACCTACTTCACATAGCTTGTGTTTTCCACAAACTCTTAATTTACCATTGTTAACACCCTCGTTAGACATTAGCATACTGGTTTCATTTAGCACACTTCATTCTGCATTCTTAAGCTTCTCATTAATTTATGATTTTTTATTTTTACTTCCCCTTAGATATGTTGCCCCATTAATATTTGTTCCATAGTCTGTATATTAGCTTGCTCAGGATTCCTCACCTGCAGCATTAAACTTCAGATAACATTCTAACATTCCTCTCTTTTTTTATTTCTGTAATATTCCCACTTCTATCAACTCCCTCTTTGTCCTCATCTTCACTCAACAAATATTAAAAGAAACTAACTATCCTGTTCATAAAGCTTAGTGAAGCATAAGATAATGAAGGCAATGCATTTTTTTAATAAGGTCATTCATTACTCTCCTTGGTCTATTAAAAGGGTTGTTTAGCAAACTGAGTGAACCATTCCATCCATTAGTGATATCTTATTCTTCTTACTCCTTTCTTGCTCCCTCTGTTCCATCTTTATTTGTTGATCTTCCTTAACTATCTTTTTTACCATTTCATTACTGATGATATCTGTGTCTTCCCTAATTACAATCTCTTCACAGTGCTGTGTGAGCTTTGTAATATTGAACTGACTTTATTACTGGAACCACTAAGCTCGTTAGCTCTGCTATTGTCACAGATTTCCATTATTTTGACTAGGTTACTTATTTTAATATACCTTATAGTTTAATCTTCATTATTTTCATTTCCAGTGATCCCTCTAGCTAGCATAACCAACTGGAAGATGGCATAATTGTGTTAAACGTTCCCTCACAAACTCATGCAGTGATACTGCACAGATACAGACATGCATACAGTTATGACATGCACACACAATCACAGAGACCCTCCACCTGGGCATTCACACAAACACACACAGACAAATGCATGCACACACACATAGGCACACACAAACACATACAGTCTCACCTGCTTTTATGCAAACAGACCTACTGCTGTCACAGATGGCAATGGGTGTTCATTGTTAAATAACCATGTTTCTCCTCATTGCCCTGCCTCAAAATAGCATGGTAGAGTTTGTTTTTGAATTGCTGTGCCACACTATTTCAGTCCTAGTGCATTGCTTTGTGTCAGAGCACATGGCTAACTTATATTAGTTGTGCCTTAGGACTGCCCCATTTCTATGCTGCATTATCCAGCAAGACCACTATAACACTACACGCCAGAGCCTTCATTACACCATAATGATTCAGTGGTCTTGGAGTCACTGCTTTATGCAGCAATGTGCAAGCCATTGGAAACATGATTGTGTAGTCTATAACGTAGTTCTGAATACTCCCTATGTGTAAGATAGATTTGGGGCAATGGTCTCCATTGCCGTGCCCCACTTAACCTTATTTTCATCTATTTTACTTGTCTCAAGGAATCTGGAATGCTGTATTCTGTAACTGCTAAAATATGTAGAAATCTTAACAGGGAACGAGTTGCAACTTCTGCAAAATATGACAGAAATGTGTATAATGCTGTCTGATCCCAGTGATTTTAATTTTATTATTTGATTATTTTGATTCTTTTTATTATTTCTTTATTTATTTATTATTTAGTAGATACCTGAGCTTTGAAATGGAGTACTGCTCAGTATTATATTCCTGAAAAATTTAAAATTGGCCAGTTTTCTGTGGTTTCATATCAGATCATGACTACTGGCTATATATTCCGTGGTGATTTTTTTCCTTCTTATTTCATTAACTCAGATGTGACTTTTTGAGTTTTTCATTTGTTTGATGACAGTATTTTGAATTTTGCCTAATGTGCTCTTATTTGTGCTGCTTTTGATTTCCTTATTTTACACCAAGCTGAAATGCATGCATTATAAACTAGGATAGTAGTCACATTATATTTTATATTTCTAGTAGGCACTTCCTTATAAATTATAGTTTGCATTATCTATTTTGCTATTTATAATAATCAGCTTTAAACAAGTTGTTTATATTTTGAATATGATAACCTAGTTGTTTCATTTATGAGTTTATATCATGGCACACATGTCCAAACTTACACCAAAGTACTATATGAGCATTTATAAAGCTGCAGGAAATCAGGAATACCAGACAGGATGAAATCATTCTCCTCAATGGAGAGTAAACCTGTCTGGTGGACATCTACAATAAATAAACTCTATAATAAAAGGAAACAATTGCTGTCCAGGAGCAAGAAGGAGCAGGTGTTGAATTGGACACAATCTCTCATTAGCCTGAACAAGCAAATAAAAGCACTAGTGAAATCCTCCAAAGAAAACTTTGAGTCCAAACTGATCACATCTACTAAAGACAATCATAAGGCTTTCTTCACATATGTCCGCACTCTCAAGGGAAGCACTCTGATCTGCTCAGAAATGGCGGTCAAGGGCACCACATACATAAACCCTGTAGATATAGCCAACCTGCTGGCAGACAAGTTTAGTGAAAACTTCACTTGTGTGCCCCCCATCAGTAAAACAGGACTTCCCCAGTACCTGCCCCCCTCCCCTTATCTCTAGGGAGCAAGTCATCACTGCCCTCTCAAAGGTAAAAAATGCAGCCTCCATGGGACCCGATAACATCTCAGGCTGCATCCTATATGAACTTAGGCAGGAACTTGCAGCACCATTAGGCACCCTATTCAACCAAAGCCTGAGAACCGGCTTCATCCCAGCCGAGTGGAGGACAGCTACTGTCATCCCTTTGCACAAAGGTGGAGCATCCTCCGATCCAGGAAATTATAGACCCATCAGCCTAACTAGCCTGATCTGCAAGGCCATGAAGCAGATTATCATGGATCTCATTAACAAGGACATTGGCAACCTCCAGACACTTGATCTGACACAGTTTGGACAAGGTGGTTATAACATCCCTGTATTATTCCCTTATAAGATCGATTATTATTATATTCTAAAGACATGCTTCAGGAGCATTGCTCCCCGGGCCTCTGCTGAAAACAGGATCTGTGGAACCTAGTTGGACATTCCCGGTCAACAAATGTTAAATAAATAAATAAATATTGAATACAGTGGCCCTTTCGGCATGTACCTAGCAAAGCACATACAGCAGCTGGAGAGATCACAGAAATTCCTCACCGGGAGAATCCAGGGCCGCAAACATCTACACTACACTGACAGGCTAAAAGTCCTGTCCCTCTACTCAGTCTCCTACAGACTCTGCAGAGGTGACCTCGGTCTGGCATACAAAGAAATCTCAGACCCCGCCCTGATTGGACTGCTGCCTCTCCGAAAGTCAAGCTCTACTCAAGTAACCAGCATGCAAGACCTCACCTGGTCTGTGACATCAATAGGACTTGTTGGCGGGAGAGATTTGCGTCCCAGAAACTCCCCCTTTTGTGGAATAGACTCTCTCTTCATGTAAAGCAGAGTAGCTCATTAAATCTTTTTAAGCCCACCCTGGATAACTGGATGGGGAACAGAAAATGCACTCCTGGGATTCCACCTGTGTCCCTGCTGGACAGTAGCATAGGCTGCTGACTTGGAACATGGGATAAATTCTTGGCTAGATTTGTAAGGGCCTCAGGGCCAGTAGCCTAGTAACTTCCTATGATCCTATGTTACATTAAGTAACACCTGAGTATATTATAACTTTCATGGTGTCCTATAGTGTGCCTACATTTTTTTTATTTATTTATAATTTATTTACTGATGTAGAAAACCTATCCGCATGGACTGATTAAAGGTTCAACCTGGGCAGAATACAAAACATATAAACAGCAAAATGAACAACAAGAAAAGAGCAGTGATAATAAAAGAACAACATACAACAGTAAATAGGCATGTTGGGAAGCATTATTACTCTAGTAATTATAAATTATTTTTTTAATGTATGAAATAAAGTTCTGGCTTTCAGGCAAAACTTTTCAACATACTTAAGTGTATATAAGATTTCCAGAAATATGTGCTTGCTATCTATTTATTGTGCTATATGGTCTGAATAAGAGCATATAGGAAATGAAATGCAGATGACAGATTTATCAAAATAAATTGTTGTATGAAAATGCATCAAGGTTTATGAAGCCATTTTGTATAGAAATTTCTGTGTGGATTTTAGCTATACTAGTGATCAATTCAGCTTTATTTAAAAAAAGACATGTTAAGCAGGTTTCTGTGTGTCTTTGGCAATGAAAAGTAGGTAGGACATTTGATCTATCAAGTTCTTTCCAAGGACATGCAAAGGGTCACTTGCTAATACTACTGAGGTATGAATTAGTTTATTTAAACTTTGAGATATATCAGTCAATAGATTTTGATACTTTGCAAAAGGAGCATATATTGTTTACAGAGTTAACTTTATTATTTTATAATGAAGTGATAGCACCAATATGTTACCTTGCTCCTAAATTTTGTTCTGTGCATTATATGAAGTTTTGTTTTCTTATGGCAATTAAGGTTCCATGTATTAGTCCCATTATTTGTGTAAATCTCTTGAAACTAGCAATATCTGTGAAAGTTTATTACGTCTTTCTGTAAGGACTGATTTTCTCACTTTTACATGATGTCATTTCATCAATTTTAATGATGATTTTTATCCATTCTTAGGATCTTCATGGTATGATATTTAATGGAAAAATATTTACATAGCAAAAGGATGCACAATGAATGTTAAGTAAACTCACCAAGTAATAGAATTGTCAGTGTTTATATAGGTAGTTTGCTCCCTATTACTAACTGAATGCCAGAAGTTTATGAGTTCTAATCCCACATCAGTTTAATGTACCATCACTAAAACCACAGTGCCACAAAGGTGCTGCACTCCTGAGGTGCCATCCTTCAGAAGAGATGATAAAGTGACTCGTATTTGTCTGAGTTAGACATACTTAAGAGGATATTAATGATCCCTTGGCAATAATCAAAAAGAATTGGGAGTTATTAAAACAATGACTATCGATAACATTGACCATCATCAAATACCTCTATCCATGATAGCTCCAGCTCCCAATGTATTGTTGAATTTCTTTTCATACATCATTATTACCATTCCACTTGCTTGCCAGTGGAGTTGCCATACCTCTCAACCTTTTAGCACAAGAAATCTGGACAAAGCCTAAAATAATGGAGGGACAAAGGTCCAAAAATAGGGACAGATTTTAAATATAGCTCTTAAAGTTACTAGAATAACAGGATTTGTGTCAGCTTGAATTTTCTGAAAGATATGAAGTCTGAAACTCAATGTATGCCATTATTTAGTCATGTCAGTTTTCAGTGATTTGCCAGAAAACCACAACATTTTATATGAAAAAGACCAAAAAATATGAGGCAAACATCTGGACAGTTGAGAGGTATGACAGTTACACATCTACCATACCATATTTTTAGCTGCAAATTATTACCAAAAAAATCAGTTTGTAGAAGGAATCTATTCTTGCAATTATATATCCATAACAATATTATTCATATTCATTTTGAAGCCCCTACATATTCAACCTGTTTATCACTGAAGTTCTAAATCTTATATGTATGCTGTAATAAAAAATAAAGCATAGTTTGTCAGTTTTCTAGCATTTCATAATATTGCATAATATTTTCTGTCATTTTTCATGTTATATTTCAGATTTAATTGAAACCTTATAATGCATGTGTCTTTTTAAAATTCCATATACCATATATCTTCCATATATCCTAATCTATGATCATTTGTCTTGCATTTATAATCCATCAAATTCTCCATTTTCCACCTTTTGTGTATAATTGCACTGTTGATTTGTTCATGCTACATTCTTCCCTCATTCACCAATCCTCTGTTCTTAGTGCAGTTCACATAGTTAACCTTAGCTAAATCTTTCAACCAGGTTGTTCCATATTTGAACTGCCTTCCTTCAATGAACTATATATCTTTTCATAATAGGCTTAAAATGTAACCCCATATTACAATGAAAACAGCTGTACCATTTGTCTCTAGATTTTCTGGCAGCAGAATAAAAGTGCCTGCCACAAACCTCTTCTAACATAAAAAACGTGATTTATATAACCTTATTTGTCTAAGACATCTTAACATTATTCAGAAGAGTTATGGCTGACATACATTTTTAACAACCTTTTCTCAATTTAATTTCCCTACTTCTTGTGTTCATATATACATTTCAGTTTCTTGAAACTGTCCATACTTTCATCACATCAAACTTACCTCAAAAATAAAACATCTTTGCATCTCAAAACTTATCTGTAAAACCTATAAAAACTAAACTCTGCATCAAAACCATGCTTCACCTCCTTATCTAGTGAACATTACAAATCCTAACTCATTGTAAATGAATATACAGGGATATGACAATGCTTCCAAAGACACAAAACAACCCTCCAAAAAACTGTTGAACACCATTAACTACAACATCTATACATAATTCAAATAATAAAGAAGATAGAAGGTGGTCTTAATTGATTCTATATCTTATACAAACTCTTTTATTCACATAACCATTAATCATTCACTACATAGCTGGAAATAATAAATATCCAAAACCTACTAGAAAATTAAGTGATCCATCCTATACAAACATTAATCAATCAAATTATCCATTGCTATTATCATACACTTATCCCTTCACCTCACTTGTTATCAAAATATTTATTTAAACACAAAATATTACTTAAATAATTTCTACCTAAGTTGTTAATGTTATCTGGGATAAATATAAATTTTTTCTTCAAAGAATTTTTCTACCACACCCTAATGAACCGGCTATCATTCTATTCAACTCATCCAGCAAAAAAAATGGTTAATGTCTGTTCAATCATTTTCCCAAAACTGATACGCCTTCAGTTATCCAATAGACCCTTTTACCCCTTTTGCAAAGTTTACTTCCCCTTCAGATACTATTTCCTTAGCATCATAATCAAAATAAACCATTTATTTAGAACTTCAATGAAATATTCCAAATGACATTTGTCAGACACATACAAATCATAACCAAAACTGTCTTCTGAAATCTTCCTCAGAACTCTATTAACTTGTTTCATGTTTATATCTTTCTCCAAAATGTCACTTACTATAATATTACTATATGCTGCAAAACTAACCCAAGCCCCTGTAACCTAAATACATTTTTTACCCGAAAAGATGTCTTCTGCCACTTTCACTTTTTCCACAGGTCAAAACATTTCCTTCTCCATTTATCCTTTAAAATATGCATGTAAAAATTAGTTCTCTTATATTTTTCTAGTAATAAATAAAAGTATTATTCTTAAAGCAAAAGAATTTAGACACATTATCATTCAAACAAATATGAAAGTGTCAAATATGCCTTTAGATATGTAATTATTTTCCCAGCAGCAACACATTATTTAAATCTGTCAGTCACGTCTGTACGTTTTTTTAATGGATCACATTCAATAACATCTTCACTAAGTGTATGCTAAGTGTTCACTAAGTGTATATGACCTGTATTCAAGAATATCCCTACCACAAGTTTGCACCTTCTAGTCACTCAGAAAGATCATACTAAGTGTGCATGCAGTCTACACTTTCTGGTAACTTTTATGAATGCCCCTCAGTATTTAAAGCTGCAAGACAATCAGTAGGAAAATTAAAATTAGGAGGAAGAAGGTGTGAGTTATGCTTGTGTTGTCTACTCACTCAGAACAGTGCACACTTAGTGTAGGCTTTATTGAATCACAGGGAATGTCTTTTACCCCCTTCATACATCTGACCACACTCATTTCTAACCATTTGTTTTAAGACAACCTGCCATTCCAACCAAGTCTTATAAAACAGCATTATATCAGCATAATCTTAAAAAAGTATGGCATAGCCAACTAACCAGTACCCTCACATATTCTGTCTACTCTAATATTAAAAACATTCCATGCCAAACAATTCTATTCACTCTTCATCCAAAAGACACCTTAATAGCATTAATGGTCACAAAGTGTTTCCATAGCTACACTTTACACATTACTCAATGTGACTTTCTAAAAACATATTTAATCTTCATACAGAAATCCTCACTTCTATATGTTCAACCACTAACAGTGAAATCCTGCAGCAGAAAATGGGAAACTATATATATCTTCCTAACTAAAAATTGTTCCTTTTTTAGTTCCAGCCTTTCTTTACATTTCTTAAGAAAGTAGCAATTTAAGTGCCCAATCCACATAAGCCAATTATGTGTACACAGAAGAGTCATTACCTGCTTCATCCTGTAGTTCTGGGTTTTATTTCCTTATGTTCCTCTCCTTCTTAACTATAATTATATCTTATTCCCCTACCTCCATAACTATTAAACTCTTCTGCTATAAAATTTATCAGTAATTAATCTCAGAATTCTGTGTGGACATTTATGCCCACAGTGGATTAAAATAATACAAAATATGTGAATATTTTAACATACCATATGTAGACATTAAATGTCTTGACTTCCCACAGTTACATACAGTATGTTTTGGGCCTACCAGCATACTGAGGTAGGTAACCATTTGAATTGTTGCAACCCACTTTATTGAGTCCCATAATACTGAGACTGAATGGCTGAAAAAATGGATTTAACTATATATAGTCTGAGATGGTTACTTCTCAGAATATTACTTTTTCCTGAGGTATGGTGATCTCAGAATTGGTATATGTAATTTTTCAGGGTGTGGGGTGCCCCCCTACAAAAAAAGAATTTTAAAGGAAAAAGAGTGATGTCGGGTAGTCACTCTTCTTCAGCATTTTTGGCTTATTTGTTCCGCATGTTGGCTGTTGGTGTTATGAGTGCAGATATTTCAACAGGAAGCCTACTGAGGTATTCCTTTTTCCATGCCTATAATATGGTTTCTCTACATGAAGCAATTGCTCTACTACAGTGTGTACAGTCTGTCAGACATCTTATACAAATGTCCTACAGCTTCACTACAATTTTCCATTTCCACTTTAATATTGCCAGAAGCAATACAATCCTTTCTAAAGAAAATCTGCACCTTTCGGCACTTAAATATAACAGTCAACACTTTAAAACAAATCTCATTTCAAGAATCACATAGCCAGCAGTCGAAAAATCAGTGCCATGTTCAAAATATAAATTATAAATTCTTATTGTTCCAAAAATGAAGGCATTCTTTAAGGTTTTGATTTTTTTTACCCAAATGTGTTACAGCTTTTTCCAAAACTGAATGCTTACCTGAAGGAATCTATTCAAGAGCTAAACAGAAAAGTCTTACATTTCTCAGTTTTATTTTCTGCAAATCAAACCTTTGCTTCCTTTCAGTTCATCCACAGAGCAGTTCTGCATACTTTAGAAATGTAGCAGTATTTATATTCCCCTACTTAATATATTTCTGAGCATCTCTGCTATCCTCCTCTCATCTTTGCTGAAGCGAGTGTGAAGAATCTCATAACTGGTATTTGTCAGCTTCATCCACACACACAGATGCATAATCAGCAACACCCAGACCAGGATCTTCCTCCAGTATTTACAGATCAATATGATTTATTTCCTTCTCCATGGTTAGGATTTACTCTATGTGTCCATGCCTCTCTACCTTTTATTGGAAGAAATCTGGACAAAGCCTGACAAAATTGGGGGACAAAGACCCAACAATATGGACAGATTTTAAATATTGCTCTTATAAACTTAGAAAGTTGCTAAAGTAACAGGGGTTTATATTAACATATATTTTTGAAGGATTTGATGTCTGAAACTCAAATGTATGTCATTATTTGTTGACTTCAGTCCTCAGATCATCCCAGTGATTAGCCAGAAAACCATAACTTTTATGAGGAAAAGAAAAAAAATATGAGGCACAAATCTGGACAATTGTGATGTATGCATGTACTGACTGCTCCACAGGTAGTTAAACACTTTTTAACATGCTTCATCTTTGCAGACCACAAACTATCACTTTCTATGGCCAGGGATTCTCAAATTTCTGCCAGATTTCCAAAAACCTCATCCAATAAATCAAACTGATGAACAGAAGCATTAAACAATTTCTTCACTTCCTGCAAACTGTTTCCATCAGACCTGTTCAACACAGTCCTTGGCAACAATGAGAGTTTTTTTTACCATATTCTGAAATCTTTTGGCGTTTTGTATCCTAAAAATATATGCCCTAGTGTCTTTTCTATTATATCCTTCTACTGACTATAATCTTTCTTTTACCTGTTTATATCTCATACCTCCTCTTATTGGTATTTTTTTTAATCAGTCACCTCAGGAAGTCTATATATTTTTGCTTTGTTAGACCTGTCTTGTCTTCTTTAACTTTTTTTTCTGGCAGGTGTTGAAATCACTACATGGAGCTACTAAATAACGTTCGTCTCATTTTATTTTATACCATTTACTCACACCTTCTTCTACCATCTCATTTTTTATTGTTTCATATAATAACCAAAAATATAATATTCATGTCTTATGTTTTCCTTTTTTCCCATTTGGTTCCTCTCTCAGTACTTCTTTTACTTATTTACTAATTAACTCTCATAACAGAGGCCAGGATTTAGTAAATTCCATGTAGGAATAACTTTATTCTTACACGGAGTGAATGGTGTTCATGTCTGCATCTCCCTCTCAGCAGCGTGACTTACATATTAATGAAGGCGTGCTACTGAGATGGAGACATATACAGGGATACTGAATGAGTGAAGGGGGCGTGTTGCCATGGTGCTTGCAGATCTGTAACATACCTCCTGCACTGTCAAAGTGCCATACAGCACTTTTTAAAATCCTTTCAGTGTCTGTGGACACTGAAAGAGGATTTAGAATGCAATACAATGCAGGGTGTGTGTGACAGGAACTGTAACACACCCCCTGCATTGTCAAAATGCTGTACGGCACTTTACATTAAAAAGTGTGTCCTCGGACACACAGCTCTCAACCTATTAGAGCAAGAAATCTGGACAAAGCCATGAAATAAAAGTGGAACAAATGGCAAAAAATAGGGGAACTTTTTAAATATTGCTCTTACAAACTTAGTAAGTTGGTAGAATAACAGATTTTGCATTCGCATGAGCTTCCTGAATGGTATGCAGAGAGAAACTCCGATGTCTGTCATCATTTTCAGCTGCCAGTACTAAAAGTGGGGCAAAATCCCAGAAATAGGGACATTTGTTAATTATTGCTCATACAAACTTCGAAAGTTGATAGAATGACAGGTTTTGCATTACCATGGGTTGTCATGAAGAGTATGTGGTTTGCATCTGACATGCTGACATATTATATATTGAGATAAAATGATTGCATATTTAATTTTCCCTTTAAATGTGAAATTTATGCATAGCTGAGCAGATTTGTGTGTCACAGCATTTTGCACAGCACTGCTTAATTGTGTTATAAGAGCTAAATACAAAAGTATAGCTGAAATCTTCAGTTGTGAGATAGCTTAGTTGTTAGAGATCTGGCTTTGTGGGCAGTAGTTCATGGTTCAAATACCAGGACAGGCTATTCAGCTTTTACACGGGAAAACGTTGTGAAATTATTTTTTTCCTATTTAATGATGTAGTAATTGATATTTGTTAACCAGGATAGTATAGCTGGTCCAAAATTCCAGTGTCAGTGGATATATGATGTGAAATCCCCCATGTAAACACAAGTGCCCCATACAGTATAGTCACACCCCAAGGTAATGTAATGAAAGCACATAGGGAGATGTCATGTAAAGTGAATTATATACAATTAATATGTCAGTAATGATTAATTAATATGAAATTCTTAAATATGTTTTTAAATGAAAACTGAGCAATGCACTGCAGTGCTTAGCCAGTTTAAGCATTGCTTAGAAGTGCAATTCTAAGCAGCATTCAGCCCAGCTAAGCAGATTTGTGTACTGCTAAGCACTGATCAGCATTTGCCACTTTAAGCACAGCTCAACTCAGCTTTGCACACTGCTGAGTGTGTTTAGCATTTTCAAAAATGGTCCAATAATGGCAAAGGGTGGGAATATGGCCTTATTTAAACCACACAGGCAGGAATACAGGTAGAACCCATTAGAGTTTGATCTCTGTAGGAGCTATCACAGGTGCTGGTGAAGGAGCTCACTTTTGCATACAGTGCTGTGGAATTTTGGAGTCTAGGATTATGGCTAGGCTCCTTGTAAAGAACCATGATATCTGACAGCTGCAGGACCAGTACCAGGGCTCAGAATGCAAGGCTGAGGCCTGGGACCATCTGGCAATTGAGCTCACCAATGCCACTGACCTCCCCCGCACTGGTGAACAGGTCCATCACCATTATGACAACCTCAAATAGTGGAAGGGAGCTCTCTTGGCCCAATGGGTCCAAGATTCTCAGGACAGGAATGCTGCAGAAGTTTGTAAGTATAGCAACTGGTGATTTATCAAATTATAGTATGAATATCTGATAGAAAGGTATGCATAATGATGTGTTATTCCCCACAGCTGCAGAGGAGAAAGCTTGTAATGTGGAAGCCCATGGAGGATGACTGGAGAGGTTGCACTGACAGTGTGGTGAGTACAGATATATCTTGCAATATGTATATATAGTCCAATAAATAAGAAAGTGTAATTGTTGACCACCATTAGGTATAGTGTGTTCACCAATATTGATCTTCAGGATATGCTGTACTACTGAATAATGAATCTCAACTGTAAAAAAGCACTGTGTCATGTTACTCAAATAAAGATTTATACCACAAATGGTTATGTTTAATCTGGTATGTTGTTGAAGAAATAAAATGTGTACAGGTACTTCACAGCAAATATGGCTTTGACAGCATATGTTAACTGAGGTTCTTCTGATAACCAGCTGTTATGCAAAACTGTAGATTGTGGAGCTGTAAAGCAAGATATAAATGAAATATGAAATATGTCCTGCACTAAGATCTGAACCTTGAATAGTAATGTGCAATGTATTATAGTGTGTCCCCTGCAGCATTGCCTTGTGTTAACCTTTGCATTTCAGATCTTATTATTTCAAAAGATTAATACACAGTACACTAACTATCTGTCATGCATGAATCTCAGGCATGTATGTTCAACTGTCCCTACAGTCTTTGGTAACACTATCTAGATTACAAGGTCAGACTGTCTAACCAAGTGAGTATTAGGCAGAAATCAGTCAAGTAAGAGGCAGCATTTCCCCAGTGGCTCAGTCTGATGAGAAATAGCTATGTCATTCATTTTTGCACACACAGACCATGGTTGGAATCCAGGGAGGGGTACTAAGATATGTGAATATTTACACTCACTCTTGAATATTTGTAGAAACAGTCAGGTATAGTGTTGTGTCCAACCCCTTGCCTGCAAATGACAGCAGGATAGGTACATACACCATACACTCTTCCTGTTACATGTCTGTCAAGTGTCATGCCGTCACGGCTAGTGATCACTGCTGCTAATAACCTTGGACACAGATATGAATCCAGGGGAAGTATGGCAGTAGCACATTCACACAACATCAGTGCAGGGTACACCCTCTACATCATATATGTAACCCTAACATGTATGAGTCTCCTCTAGTCATGTACCCAGAGTTGTCACAGTTTGCCCCATACCTTTCCAAGTTGACAGTTTAACAGTTATGTATGTGCTACAGAAGCTATGGGCTACAGGTAGGTGTAAAGTGAGGGAAGACCTGTAGAGTATTGAGCAGTACTGTTGTGAAAAATAGAAGCCTATACAGTTGTTAATGGACTTTTTCTATATCCCCCCACCCCTTATCTGCATCAGTAATTATTATTCATATACTATGGGTATGTTGTTCTCAAAACCTAATCTTGGGACTTGTGTTCTATTACTGTTCACATATTTAATTGGTTGCATATTAACATATCTTGTTCAAATACCATTGTTGGTGGCCTGTTGCCGTAAATGTAACTGGCATCCTGTTACAATGCTGACTGTTATTCCATTTATAAATGTGTTCTGTTTGCTATGCAATTGTTTCAGGTCTATTGTTCTGGGTTAATTGGAACACCCACGCATGCTGTTATAACTAATTTTTAAATGTTTTGTTCATGACTAATAAATACATTTTGAAAAACCTCAACACCATAGCACATTTGGGAAGGCAGATCCCAGTGGATCCGCCTGTCCCGGCCCACCTCATCTGGCCACAGTAGCAAGCCCCAGCACGACTGGGACCCAACCCAGAACTGCCTCCTCTACTGGTCCTGCACCACCTGTGGGTGGAACCACCTCAGGGGATGGGGTCCGTTCCCCCCTGAGTGAGAGAGGAACCAGTTACCTGCAAACAGTTCTGAGGTATGTTGCGCAGGGTCATCCAGACAGATTTGGATGTATGTCCAAGCCAGATCGAGGGCAGACTGGTGCACCTCGAGGGGCAGCCTGTCCCTGCTCTCCAGCCCCCAGCACAGCCACATTTGGGGCCGTGAAGGGGCAGTGGTGACTGCCCATGGGTGGGGACCTCAGTCCCACTGTTTCCATCTGGGGGCACATGGGCCTCCGATTCCTAAGACTGTTCCTGAAGACTGTTGGAACAGGGCTCAGTTTTGAGCTATTTTGTTGGTTAATTGCTGCATTTGTTTAAATCAGTTTGCTCTCGTTTGTTACTGTGATATTTTTGTGTGTATCTGTTCTCCTGTGTTACATTGACCTACACATACTTGAAATATCTTTATCGTAGTCTGGTTGCCTGTTTTGCTGTATTCCAATCTGTTTGTGTGATTCCTGCGTTTACTATTATGCCATCTTGTGTTGGCCAGGGCCTGCCTGCTCTTACTGGGAGTAAGTGAACTGGTTGGAATTTGTCTGGCATAGGGTGTTGAGCTACGAACTCAGGGACAAGGGTTGTTTGGTCAGTTCCACTGTTTCTAGTTTACTTTTGTTTTTGTGCTATTTAAACCCAGCATTTGTGAGGGGTTGTGCTTGTTTGTCCATTGCACACTGCTGATGTGCTGTATTAACCCTTTGTGAGATATCTCAGTTGCAATGTTTGTCCCTTACCAGCACTCCTGTGTGAGTGAGGCCCTCAGTTGCAGCTACGATATTGATTTTATCCAGCCATATTCACACTTATGGGTACTCTTCTCAGATAGCACCCACTCTACTATCCCTGACCTCTGTTCTACAGATAATGATAACCATGGACAGACAATCTCCTGTAGTTTCTCCTGTTATTGTGGTTGATATGGGCATCCTGAGAATGTGTAGCAACTGTCTTATGTACACAGACCACCCTCTACTACTACCATCTAAGAGCACAATATCTGAGAAAAGCAATCACATTAGGAACCTAGGCTCCTTGCTGTCTAACTCAAAAGCCAGTACATGAATGACAGACCATGATGCTTTGTCATAGATGGCCTGCATCTGTCTACCCTGGCCATCTCTGGCAAAGGAACTGGTTTCCCCCATAGTGCTTTTTGTAGGCAAAGTCATGAGCACAATATTAGCAACATGAAAATGCCAGTTAAACGAAATGTAAAGGACATGCTGCTAAATGCTAGGAGCATTAACATGAATCTGCACTCATTGCAAGCATGTCTTGCCCTGGAGAGTGCTGACATTTGTGCAGTCCCTGAAACCTGGTTCAAAGCTGTGGAGAGTACCCCCAACCTTACCAGGTTACTGATCCTACCATACTTTCAGACCCGAAATGGAGGGATACAAAAGGCAAAGGAGGTTGAGTTACAATATTTATCAAAGACATAAACACCTCTAGGCTGGTCAAATGGTATTAAGCACATGACACACACCAAGTGCAGTTAAGTGTCGGCAAAACACACATTCATATCATATTCATATGGACCCACCACTATGATGCAGGACACCCACTTGACCTATCTGGAGTTAGTTCAATCCATCTAAATTCAACCTCTACACTGAGCCTGTGTGACTTTAACTACCCAAACATAGAGTGCAAGACCTATTGTAGCCCAAACATGAACCCCCAGAGATTCCTTGACTTTGTCAATGGCAATGCATTGTCTTTGGTGGTCGACACTCCTATGAGTGGTGAAAATATCCTGTGTCTGGTTGTAAACATGAGTAGCCACTGTAGCACTCCTACTGTGTCATCCTCCTTGGTAAGATCCGACCATAAAGTGATCACTTTTGAAGTCGCCATCTCTCCTGACACCCCCCCCCTCCCTTGTCAGGGTCAAACAGAAAAACAATTCCAAAGCTGATTACAATCTCCTTACAGTATGTATAAGCAGCTTCACAGCCACTCTCCCTTCAGTTAGAACTTGAACTAATGTTCAAGCCTACACCAACAAACTATATGAGCACCTACACAGCTGTATGGACTCAGCAATACTTGACAGGACCAAATCATCTACCCCAAGTAAGAGTAAACCTGTTTGGTGGACAGCAGCAATAAACAAACAGTATAACAGAAGGAAAATATTGCTGTCCAGGGCCGGGAAAAAGCAGGTGACAAGTTGGCAGCAATCACTCCTTTGTATGAACAAGCATATTTGGTCAACAGTGTAATCCTATAAGGCTAACTGAGTCCAAATTGGCCACATCCACCAAAGGCAATCAGAAGGCCTTCTTCGCATATGTCTGCAATCTCAAAGACAACACCCAAATCTGCTCTGAACTGGTGATCAATATCACCACATACACAAATGTCATAGATATAGCTAACCTGCTGCCAGACAGGTTCAGTGAAACCTTCACCCCCCCCGTCACTCCCATTCATACACCTGGACATTGCCAGCAACTGCCGCACTACCCTCATCACCATGGAGCAGGTCCTTAGCACCCTCTCAAAGGAAAGCAGTCAAGTCTCCATGGGACCGGATAACATCCCTGGCTGTATCATACATGAACTCAGGCATGAACTCACAGCTCCATTGCACACCCTATTCAACCACTGCCTGAGCACTAGCTTCATACCAACTGAATGGAGGACAGCCACTGTCATCCCCCTATGCAAAGGTGGAGCGTCCACTGATCCAGGCAATTTATGGGTCCAGCTGTCTAACTGGTCTGATCTACAAAGCCATGGAATGCGTTATCATGGACTTAATAAACAAGGACACTGGCAACCTCCAAACACTTGACCCCGCACAGTTTTGCTTTTTCAAAGGGAGATCATGCCTGTTAAACTAGGTCGAGTTCTTCAAAACAGTCACCAAAGATATGGATGAGGAGAAGATGGTGCACAGTGCCTGCCTAGACCTAGCCAAAGCCTTTGACAGTATTCCCCACTTTGCCATAATACATAAACCCTCCTCAATAGGTTTCAGTCTGTATGTTACCAGATGGGTAGCTAACTGGATAACTGATAGAACCCACTTAGTCAAAGTAGGGGAAGCAACGTCTAGAAGTAGATCTGCAATGACTGCGGAACCCCAAGGATCTCTCTTGGTGCCTCCATTGTTTGGTATATACTTCTCTGCGGTGCAAGACAAAATCTGTGGCTGACCAAGTTTGCAGATGACCGCAAAATGGGTGCTGTCTTAAATTCCCCTACTGATGTGAATATCCTGCAAGAGGGCCTTACTCAAACTAACGACTGGTGCCAGAAACATGGCCATCAACTGAATGCCAAGACATGCATCATTATCCCCTTTGGGGAAAATGTCATCCCCAGTACTTATGACATTGATAACAATGTAAAAAGCATGCATTCCGTTGTGAGAGACTTGGGCATGCAGGTTGATAGCAACCTGACTTTTGACCCCCATGTTGCCATTTTACAGAAGGCTTTCTACATGGCCTACCTCATAAAAAAGGATATGTCATCCAGGAATGAGGATGACATAAAATCCCTGTACTCCTCCCTTACCAGACCCATTTTCAAGTACAATGCCCCCTTAGGAATGTACCTTGTCAAGCACATGTAGCAGTTGGAGAGACCACAGAGGTTCCTGACCAATTAAATGCAGGGTCTCAAACACCTATGCTATACAAATAGGCTATAAGCCCTGTTTCTGTACTCAATCTCGTACAGACTGCCCAGAGGAGACCTGTGTCTGGCATACAGGCATGTAGGTTTGGATAGTTTTTTCCTTAATAAATAAAATCATCACTTGAAAACTGCATTTTGTGTTTACTTGGGTTATCTTTGTCTAATATTTGTCTAATATTTAAATTTCTTTTATGATCTGAAACATTTAAGTGTGACAAACATGCAAAAAAATAACAACTCAGGAAGGGGCAAATACTTTTTCATTGCACTGTACATATATTGTCTTCCCCTCAAAGGTGAACATGGGGGTTGGGGTCTCTCCCCCTCACAACCTGATGTCACAGTCTTATCGGACTCTGATGATGATGGTGGTCATAGTGAGGCACAGGTGGGGTTGTTGGGGGCTGAATCTGTGGCACTGGCTGATATCCTACTTTCACCCACAATGTCCCTGCACATGGTCAGTATGCCCACACATACCCAGTCCCCAGCAGTCACAGATAATGGACAGTCAGAGGGTGGTGGCATCGGACAGGCTGGTGTGGTGACTAGGACAACTGTCAGTGTAGATCTGGTGAGGTCCCACACAGGCAGATGGACAGGGGTGCTTGAAGGAGGACTGCTGGCCATCCAGCCCCTGTCAGAGGTGTCACAAAAGGTGTTACCTGATGCATGTTTCAGTCCATCATGGAGGCACAGGCACTTTCTGAATGTTGCACCAGACAGATGCTAAGGGTCTTGAATGCAGCACTTCCTGCCATGCGTGACAACCTCTACGGCATTGGTGATGCCATACATCATTTTGCCGATGTCGTGGATAGACGGTGAGTGAGACATTGTCAGTGCTGAACCATGCAATGTCTGTACTCGAGCATGTGATGGGAGTAGGGTGTCGGCCACATGGATCAGCTGAGAGCCCATGTAGGCATGCACATTCACACTCCCATAGTGGCAGTACCACCAGCACTACCAAGGGAGGGTGCTGGCCACACTGTATTGTAGCAGGCCATGGGCACATGGTCCTGGCTGGTCCCGTCAGGGACATGGATCGAGCAGACAGCAGTGACCATCAGGGAGTAATACCACATCTGGCCTTGGGCCTGGTGGTGCCAGTGACACTCCTGGCAGATCTAGTTTCCATGTCCGTGGCCGGAGACTGTGAGCTGTATATCCTGCCATGTATGGTTCACGGCTGTCCAACATACCCCTGTGTAGGGCAACCACATGGCTTGACTGTGTGCAAACAAACATTCACACATCACCATCACAGGCATGTCACCACCAGACACACACAGCTCCTCTCCATGGCACAGTTGGACACCACACCCCAGACACACCCACACAATGTCAACTGTATGGCACAGCCTAGGCCTCTGGCAGTCATACACCACACCCTGTGCATATGATGATACCTGTGCCACATCCCTGTTATCTGTACCATCGATGCAGTGACTTACTAATATGGGTCTGATGCACAGGGTGAATATATTACAGTGTAGTAATGTTATGCTGTATAAAGTTCTGTCTGCTAGCAATTGTCATGGGTACACATCTAAGTGTATGTACCTTTCTGCCATGAGGCATTATTGCTGTTAGTACTGCTGACTGTTGTCTCACATACCTTATTCTGTTTCTTTTCCAGGTGTCTGTGTGTGTACAGCCTGCAGGGCTGATGACATTAATGCAGATAAGTATGACAGAGTGGAAACACAGTGACCTTTTCATCACCAAGGTATGGCTGTATATGTACATGTTTACCAGGGGTGTATGCATGCAACAGTGTATGAGTGACAATGTGGGGCAGACTGTGTGACTTTGCATACATACCCCTTGACATAGCCAGCTAGCCTTCATACATATCACTTTGGTGTTCTGTAGGACCACAGGTTCATAGATACAGGGGAGGTTACTAGAATACTGGCCCTGGGTCCCTCACAAGCCTAGCCATTACATTATCCCCAACAGAAGCACCCATCACCTCCTGTTGCCCCTGCCATTGCTAGACACTGGTTGAACTCCAGGGACAGATGTTTTTCTTTCTCATCCACTCAACCTTGATGCAGTTGATGAGGGCATGCATGTTAGTGTGTTTGACATGTTTGGGGAGTGTATTCCTGACACAGGACAGCCTCTGGTAGCCAAACCTGACTCTCCAGTATGTGTGTCTGCTATCTCATATGCAAGACAGGCCTGTTGTGCTGGTAATGCAAATGCAGTCATACTCTTGTACATGGGGCAGCTGTTGAAGGACTGAGCACAACATTGCCATCTTAGCATGCCACATGCACCTGTGGACAACCTGCCAGGTAACCACTGGGCCAGTACTAATTACAGGATGTCTGCGTGGAACAGGTGTTGAGGGACATGGCTGACCTTTGTGGGTGTTAACATAGCCTTTACAGATTCTGCAGATGTCTGCATAGGTGCATAGCAGACTGGCCATGCTGCTAATGTATTGTTTTATTGACTGAGGACTATTCAGAGGTAATGTTTACCTTTTGGCTGGATGCGGTCCTGTCACCTATGTGGTGAACCACATACAAGCAATTCCTGATGACTAACAATACTTGGTGCCTGAATGCAACTATGTTGCCATCCTGGGTACCCAGACCTGTCATTATAGTCTATGTGTTAGTGGGGCTGGTGCTGATGTGGGACGTAGTGTGGACATGTACTTGCTGTATGGCATGCTGACACTGTTGTCCCAGCTTGAGGCTAGAACATTGAGAGAATTCCATACATGCTATATGACTCATTGTAGTGTATTAACAGCAGTTTGTGGCTCAATGACGCACTGCAAATTACTTACAGTTTACACAGCCGTAGGCTGTACCTACATATGTGGGTGGAGCCAATTAACATTCATGCCTATATACTTGGGGGCAGCAGGTAGTCACAGAGCCTTCACATGTCTACATATTGCACACACATAGGCAACATAGAATGTGTTTGAGGCATTATCAAATGTGGAGTGTTGGACATGACTTGTAGTAATGTGACAGTTGGCAGGACATACCATGCCCATGCCAAGTGTAACAAACAGGACTTCCTCTGGTTTGCTACTATGGCACCTTCTTTGTGTGGCATTACCTTAGCTTACAGTATTTCTCATAACATTAAGATGCTTCTGATGTGCAATAACTACTAAGTGTAATCAGTACAGAACTGTATGACATTTTTGTTGTCCTACACTCTTGGGACCTCTTTACTGTTGCAGTTGTCACGGGTTACACCTTGCCAAACATGGACTGCAACCTGAAGGGTGGTACAGATGGTGGCCATACCTGTGACCTCTGCATATGTTTTCAAATTATCCTGATGTTTGACACATACTTTCTTTCCATCTGTCATTAAATTGTGGCTTTCTGGCAAACTGTGGGAAAATCATGACAGACTAACATTGCAAACTGATGACAGATATTGTCATGTAATGACGCATGCACTATGGAAGGTGCATTTGAATGCATGACCTGTTCTGGTATCTACTTTCCATGCATGTCACAGCAATATGTGAAGGCTGTGCCCAGTGTTTGATGTTTGCCCCCATTTTTCCATATGGATTTAACCAGATGTCTTTCTGTGTGGGGTTGAGAGGTATGCTGGTGGCCATAACACAAGTGGACTGTTGCAAGGGGATGCATGTACATACATACTCACACACACACACACACACACACACACACACACACACACACACACACACACACACACACACACACACACACACACTCAATGACCTTCCCTTGCTGATAGAAGAACCTCAACCTGCCTAGTTGTACAAACGATACTGCTGTATACATAACACAAACAACACAGAGCTACTATAGTGCTGCAGTGTCTGCCACTACTATTCAAGTGGGTGATAATTGCAGGGGCTGTTAGGATTGCCAGTGGTGGGTTCACAGGCCCTTAACATTGTATAGCCATCTGAAACACAGACACACAGCTGCCTGGGAACATGCATTGAAACACACATGCACACAAAGCCAACACTTTTCCTATTAGATGACCTACCTCTCTAGTTATGTACAATACAGACTGATATGACTATTGCATGCGCCACAGTGCCTTTGTGTCAGAAAATGTGTGCTTGTGCTTGTAAGGCAGATGCCATCAACAGGCTCTTTAAAGAAATGCCATGGGGAGGGGGTCAACAGGCCTTAAAATGGTATAACCAACACACATAACAATCACAGGGGATATGCTTCACACACAACCCACACAGTAGTATAATTGTCCGTACTGAGATTAGAACCCCTATGTATCTAGTTAATTGTACTATAGTGTTATGCAGTTATTGCATGCGCCATGGAGCTTATAGGACTGAAGAGTGTCCAAAGGTACTTCTAATGTGAATGACATAAGTGGGCCTTGTAAAGTAGGGCAATGGGAGGTGTACTGGGTGGAACAGGCCTCAAAATGGTTTAACCAATACACACAGAGGATATGGTTTTCACCCACACACACAGTATCACATTTGTCAGTATTGAGATGAGAACCCTACCTATCTAGTTATTTGGACTATAGTGTTACACAGTTATTGCACATGCCACAGAGCTCATAGGGCTGAAGAGTGTCCAAAAGTACTTCTAAAGTGAATGACATCAGCAGATGTTGTAAAGTAGGGCAAGGGGAAGTATACTGGGTGGGAAAGGTCTCAACGTACTTTAACTTACAAACACAAACAGACACACACACACATTTGCTGAGATTAGAACCCCTACCTATCTAGTTATTTTTACTATAGTGTTATGCAGTTATCACACAAACACCATGGAGCTTATAGGGCTAGAGAGTGTCCAAAGGTACTTCTATGGTGAATGACATCAGCAGATCTTGTAAAGTCGGGCAAGGGGACATGTACTGGGTGGGAAAGGCCTCAAAATGCTTTAACCTCAAACAGACACACACACACACACACACACACACACACACACACACACACACACACACACACACACACACACACAAAGGTGGGTGATGTGATATTACAACCCCTACCTCTCTCCTATTACACAATGGAGCTCACCTTCATACTGGCATATGCAACTGGTTACAACCGATATGCAATTGTCAGCAGCAGGACATCACTCTATGCCTTTCAGGTTACCCCGGTCTATGATTCACTCTCTGTCTGTGTCTCCCTGTCTCTCTCTCTGTCACTGTCTGTCTCTCTCTTCCCCATGTCTATGTGTATATATGCTTGAAATATTTTTATATGTTGCCCATATATATGTCTGTGAATCACATGGAAGATGCAGATATATCACATATGGGCCACCTACAGATAGCTGAGGGTAATCTTGTGTGATGGGTGTGGGTAGAGACAGCTAATACATAGCTGTCTGTATGCAAAGACATATATGAACAATAAAGTTATATATTCCGATGTGGGTTTAGACATGGGCTGTAATTCTCTAAGTGTAGGAGCATTCCCAGTATGACTTTCTGTAGTAAGAGTGGGGCTCCATTCCAGAGATAGATGTACTCTGGTCCAGGGTTTTGTGTGCTACAGCTATACCGATCAACCTGTTAGAGCAACAAATCTGGAGATAGCCTGCTAAAATGGGGAGACAATGGCCCAAACATAGGGAGATTCTGTAAACATTGCTCTTATAAACCTTGAAAGTTGCGAGAATAACAGGATTTGTTTTAGCAGATAGTTTTTGACATATATGACATCTGACACTGAAATGTATTGTGTCATTACATACTGACAGCAATCTTCAGATCATCACAGTGATTTACCAGAGAAATACAAGATGCATGATGCACAGACCAAAATTATGAGCCAAACTATAGACATTCTCACCCAATCTGGCCAGTTGAGAGGTGTGGCTACAGGTGATTGACTGATGAAGCTGTGTAACCAGTCCAATACCTCAGTAATATACTGGCTGGGGATCTCCTGCTTGTGTGGTATTCTTCTTAACTGAAAAGTCATATCCTGGTGTTGGTACAGAGTGCATTGTGCTGAGCAGAGATTTCCATAATATGTGTGGTATATTCTACATAGTACTGTGATTTCCTGGTACATCAGTGGCAGAGCATTACAGAGTAATGTGATGAACCATTGACAGACATTTGTTTATAGGTTCATAGTTTGATAAGAGGTTACTAGGCTATTGGCCCTGAAGCCCTTATAACCCTCGCAGACAAGTGTAGCCCATGTTAAGACATGTTAGCACCCAGAGGCCCTGTCCAGCAGGAACACAGGTGGAATCACAGACTGTATTTTCTGTTTCCCATGCACTTATACAGGGAGCACTTCACAAGGGGTATTGAGGTACTTGGCTTGATGTGAACAGGGAGTGTATTCCACAGATGGGGGAGTCTGTGAGACACATATCTGTCACACCAACAAGCCCTATTGATATCACAGACCAGGTTGATTGAGTGGGTCTTGACTTCCAGACGTGCAACAGTCCCATCAAGGCAGGGTCTGGATTGCTTTGTATGCCAGACAGCTGTCACCTCTGAGGAGTCTGTATGGAACTGAGTAGAGGGACAATGCTTTTAGCCTATCTGTGTAGGGTAGGTGTTTGAGATCCTGGATTCTCCGGTGAGGAACCTCTGTGGTCTCTCCATCTGTTACATGTGCTTTGTGAGGTACATGCCAAACTGGGCATTGTACAAAATAATTGGCCTTATGAGGTTAGAATACATGGATCTTATGACCTCTTTGTCCCAGATGAGATACCCTTACTTTTGAGTTGGTCCATCTATGAAGCTTTATGTACAATGTAAACAACATGGTGCTCAGAATTCAGGTTGCTGTCAACCTGGGTGGCCAAATTCCTCACTATTGATTGTGTATGTAGGACAATGTTGTTAATGTGATAATATATGGGGACGTCAGTCTCCCCGAAGTGGATGATGATGCATTTGCAAGCATTCAGCTTGAGGCCATGTTTCTGGCAACAGTAATTTGTTTTGGTGAAACCCTGTTGGAAGACATCCACATCACTTTGGAAATTGATGACTGTTCCCAGCTTGCAGTCATCTGCCAACTTGGTCAGCCATAGGCCAGTGTTTTTGGCCTGCACCTCAGGGAAGTATATCCCATATACCAGAGGTCTCCAGAATGATCACTGGGGTATGGCACTCATTACAGGTGTACTGCTTGAGTTGGCTACACCTATTATGTTTAGGTGGGTATGTTTAGGTGGGTATGTTTAGGTGGGTTCTATCAATGAGCCAGTTTTCTACCCATCTGGTAACATATGGATTGATGCCTAGTTGACAGAGTTTATGTACTATGGCCAAGTGAGGAATTGTGTGTAAGGCTTTGGCCAAGTCAAGGTGGCCAGTGTGCACCATCTTTTCTTCATCCATGCCTTTGGTGGCTGTCTCAGGAAAGACAACCAGATTTCTCTGACATACCTCCCCTCAACAAAGGCAAACCGTGTGGGGTTGAGTATTTGGAGTTTGCCAATGTCCCTGTTAATGAGGTCCATGATAATCCATCGCATGACCTTGCCGATTAGGCTACTTAGGCTGATGGGTCTTTTGTTTCCTGGATCAGTGAACAATCCACCTTCGTGTAAAGAGATGACAGTGGCTGTCAGCTGGGAGAAAGCCAGTACTCAGGCTTTGGTTGAGTAGGGTGTGTAATGGTGCTGCCAGTTCATGCCTAAGTTCATGCAGGTTGCAGCCTGGGATGTATTCAGGTCCCATGGAGGCTGTCTTCTTGGATTTGAGGAGCAGTAATGCCCTGTTCCCTAGTGATAAGGGTTGGGTGGTCAGGTACTGGGGATGTTCTGCTTTACTGATGGGGGGGCAGAGGGAAGACATTTCCACTGAATCTGTCAGCCAGTAGTCTGGCTATATCTATAACATTTGTGTATGTGGTGTCCTTGACCACCAGTTCTGTACAGCTCTGGGAGCTTCATTTTGTAATGCAGACATATGCGAGGAAGGCCTTATGATTGTCTGTCATAGATGTGAGCAATTTGGACTCGGTGTTGCCTTTACAGGATTTCACTGTTGCTCTTATTTGTTTGTTCAGGCTAAGGGGCGATTACTTCCAATTGTGCACCTGCTCCTTCTCAGTCCTGGAGAGCAATATCATCATTTTGGTATATAGTTCCTTTATTGAAGATGTTTCCAGACAGGTTTACTCTCCATTGTGGATGATGATGTTATATATATATATATATATATATATATATATATATATATATATATATATATATATATATATATATATGCTGGTATAGTACTTTGGTGTACATTTGGAGATTGGTGCCTTTTCTTCCAGTGGGGTAGGGGGCTGTGCAGCTGTTTATACCATCCCTCAGGTGGTTGTGATCAGACTGGGAGACATTTTCATTTTACCAGGGTTAGAGGGGCGTCAGGAGAGATGGTGATATCGAATGTGAATGCTTTGTTGTGGGATCTTGCCAGGGAGGATGATACTGTAGGGGTGCTGCAGTGGTTAATTATGTTGGTTACTGCCAATTCCAACATATGTATCACATCTTGTGGGGGTATTAAGTAGCTGTCCTAAGGATTTAGCATCAATACAATGGGGGAATATCTGCATTTCTGTTCTGGCATAGTTGTTTTTTCAATCTATAGTTGGGTAATTAAAGTCAGCCAGGATCAAGTAAAGGGTTGAATATTGATAGATTTGTAGAGTGCCAGATATGTGGGGTGGGTATCTTGATATAGATATGTTGACCTGTAGCTATCTATAATTTGAATAGGAGTCTTGTCAATGGTTAACTGCATTAGGAGTGTCTCGTGTGTATCATACTGTTTGACTAGCTTGGAGTTGTGTGTGTCTGTTTAATATATATTTATACTCCACATCCTTTGGCTTTGCTGCCCACATTTTGGGGTCTGGCTGTGTGATAGGATGAGTGACCAGGTAAGGATGGGTTGCTCTCTGCAGCTGTGGCCCAGGTTTCTGTGAGTGCACAAATGTCATCATCTTCCAGGGTTAAGAATGCTTGCAATGAGCGCATTTTCTAGTTTAGATTCCTAGCATTTAACAGCATGACCTTTAATTTGTGTTTTGTTGAGAGTTTCATGTTGGTAGTATCGACCTCATGACTTTCCCTAAAACAGCCACTATGGGGGAGGCAATGGCCTTTGCCAGAAGCCTGAAGCTCAAGTGAGACAGATGCAGACCATCTGTAGCAAAGTAGCGTGATCTGTCGATCATATCTTCCCAAGCTGTCAGGCACTGGATCCCCAGGGATGACACCAGAAATTCAGCCACTTGTTAATGTCAATCATTTTGTAATTGTATTGAGGAATCATTCTGGGTGACAATAGCATGCTGGTTAAGCCTAGGGACATACCTGCATAGGACACGTATTCAGCATGCTCAATTATGTCTGTCTTCCTATAGTCCAGGAAGGTACATCTGAAGTCGTTCACACTAACAAGGACTGGGACAGACTCATAACAGTACCTGTTGTGGACAGACTTCAGTGCATGTGTCATATGGTGGGTGATGGAACCTGACAAACAAGTAACCGTTACTGTCTCCTTATGCAGCCTGGTGAGAGACACATCTGTGTGTCTATGATAAACCAAAAGAAGTATGGCTGGAAAAACCACAAATAAAACATGCCAGTCATAGTGTGCAGCAGACCACAGCTGAAGTCAGTAAATGAACAAAGAAAACGGCCACAACACGTTTTCTATAGGAGAGAAAGCAAAAGGCGAAGCCACCAAGTAAAATCCAGCATTTAATGGTGAAAGAAAACTGCCTCAACACGTTTTCACAATAAAAACATTAACGTTGCTAAATATCACATCTGTGTGTCTCACAATGGAGTCTCCTATAAGTAATATGTTGGGTTTATGGTAGGCCATAGTGTTTGCCTGACAGTGGTGTGTGGACTACGTATGGTATTTGGCTCTGAGGTGTCCTTTGTTTGGGTTTGGGTTTGTTGAGGAGCCCCATATATGCAGGTGTGTGTTGCATAATTGTGGGTGATGTTTACTGACTGCATACACTGCAGGGAACCTATGTTACTGCACAATATGTTCTGGTGTGCACATTCTCCATTTGTCTGACCAGTGGTTCCCCTTCTCTTTATATGTGTCTCTTTGTCCTTCTGTAGTGCAGTCACAGACCTTGTCCACGGTTACTGCTGTTATGTATTTTTATTTCTGGAGGGAGTGGGGTAGAAGTCCTAACATCACACACAGGGTTATGGACTTCACACCTCTGAGTCTACCTGTTCATGGGATCAAAGGGGATTACTAGGCTACTGGCTCTGGGGCCCTACCAAGCCTTGCCCAGAGTATATCCCCAGAAAATAAACCACAATCAGCAGCTGTCAGCCATGTCAATGAGGGACACGTGGCACCACTGAGACAGATTTTTGGTTGGCCATCCACTCATCGAGGTTGCATTTGCAGAGGGTCAGCGACATACTTTGTTTGATGTGTATGGGGAGTGTATTCCAGAGATGAGTCAGTCTCTGGGAGATGCACCTGTCTCTCCAGGAGGGTTTGTTAATTTTGCATATTAGATACAAGACTTTTGATGGGTACTACATGAGGACTTTGACATACAGATATGGAGCATCTCTATTAGAGCAGGGTCTGAGATTGCCTTGTAGGCAAGACACAGGTCACCTCAGAGCAATCTGCATGATATAGAGTAGAGTGATACTGACTTGAGCCTGTCCACATAGGACAGATGTTGGAGGCCATGGATTCTGTCCGTAAGGTATTTCTGTGGCCTTTCCAGTTGGTGCAGGTGTTTGGAGAGGTACATACCAAATGGGGTGTTGTACTCAATTATTGGCCTAATGAGGGAGGAGTACAGAGAGGTAATAACCTCATTTTTTCCATTTGCATTCCCTTTACTTATGAGATGACCCAAGTAAAGGCCTTTTCTGACCACTGCCGCTATATGATGGTCAAACATGAGACTGTTGTCAAGTTGTGTACCCAGGTCTCTCAGCACAGGTTGTGTGCTTAGGGGTTTGCCGCTAATGTGGTAATCAGAAGGGGCTGTGTTTTTGATGAATGGTATGCTAATAATTGTTTTTGCAATTAACTTAAGCCCATAACTTTGGCACCAGTCATTTGTTGCTGTGAGACCCTCTTGAACTATGTTAACATCATTTGGGGAGTCAATGACAGCACCCAAGTTACAGTTGTCCACAATCTTGGTCAGCCACAGAGTTTTTGTCTTTCCCTGGACATCTGTGAAGTAGATAGCAAACAATAGGGGTCCCAGGACAGATCCCGGGGGGACACCACTAGTAACAGGTCTGCTATTGGACATAGTGACACGTACTTTGACCTTGTGGGTCCTATCAGTGAGGCAGCTGGGCACCCACATGATGACATAGTGATTTACACTAAGTTCTGTTAGCTTTTTGATGATTCCCGAGCAGGAGATTGTGTCAAAGGCTTTGGCCAAGTCAAGGTAAGCTGTTTGTACTGACTTTCCCTCATCCAGTGCCTTGGTGATGGTCTCAAAGATGTCAACCAGGTCCAACAGGCAAGATCTCCCATTGATGAATCAGAACTGGGTGGGGTCATGTGCTTGGAGATTGCCTATGTCCTTGTTTATGATGTTAATAATAATACACTCCAGATCAGAATTGTCAAGCTAATGGGGCGATAGTTCCCAGGGTCAGGTGTGGCACCAGCTTTGTGCAAAGGGATGACAATGGCAGTTCTCCACTCTGCTGGAATGAGGCCTGTACTTTGGATATGGTTGAGTAGGGTACTCAATGGCGAGGCTACTTCTTGCTGGAGATGTTGCAGACAACAGCCTGGGATGCTATCAGTCAGGTCCCATGGCAGCTGTGTTGTTTGGCTTGGATAGGGACTTTAACACTTGATCCACAGAGATGTGAAGTGCGGGCCAAGTATTGAGGATGTGGAATGTGCCTTTGGGTGGGGACAAGGGTTGATGTTTGCACTGAACCTATCTTCTAGCAGGTTGGCTAAATCGACAGGATCAGTGTAAGTGGCACCATTAAGATGTAATTCAAAACAAATCTGGTGTTAGCCACTGATGTTTCTGATGTAACTAAAAAAGGCTTTGTGGTTAGCCTTTGTTTCAGAGTCTATTTTCAATTAATAATTGATTTTGGAGGCTGTCATTAGCAATCTTATTTGCTTGTTGAGGCTAAGGAGGGAGTTTTTCCAGTTGGGGATTTGTGCCTTTTTACCCCTGGATAACAGTTGCTTCCTTTTGTTGTAAAGCCTATTGATAAAGGATGTCCAACACACAGGTTTGTGTTTCCATGAGAAGCAAGTTTTAGTTCTGTTGGGTACGGCTGAGTCCATGCAGTTGTACAGGTACATGTATACTGCAGTGGCATCTTTGGCCATTGGCCACTAATCACATCATATGCAAATTAGGTATTCCTGTATACAGCATATTTATAGAGCATGGCTATGTACTTTTTTCAGTTCTGATGAAGTTCTTAGCAACAATAAAGGAATGAAAGCGCTAGACAACAGTTCGGCCTCAGCTGTGTTTTTTCTCCATTCGTAATTTTATTAGTTACAAAGTTTTAATTGTTTATTGGCATTATTCTACTTTGCTTTACAGTTTTAGAACTTTTTTTGTTTTTATACTGTTAAGTATGTTTGTCTGCATCTTCTGAAGGAGGCAGTGATGTGTAGCTACTGATAGCCTCCCTTAGAAGGTTGTGGTCAGTTTTTAAGATGTAGAAGTCAGAAGAACAGAACCTATTTAGCAGGTTGTTCATCACTGCACCCCTACATCTGCTGTGGTCCTCAGACAGTTTGTGTTGCAATGTTATTATAAGGCTACATGTCAGCCATAGTTGTCAAACGTCACAGACTGACATCTGGACAGACCCATATATAACAGTCAGACACAGGCCCACACATGGGCACATGGTGTCAATATTGCTCTGCCAAACATAGTTTGGAGAACGGCTTGGTATTAGCTTGCTCTTTCTTATGGGTATGACGTCTGCTTCTCCACTGTCTGCCATTGATGTTTTTACATCAATCTTGATTGTTTTGCAAGTAGTTTGGCAGGCAAATGCAATGTTATGACAAGCAGAACAGATATATGAGGCATACCTGTGGTCCTTCTGTGACAGTCTGTCATTGCATGGGTATGGGTTGTGTCCAATGACTTGTTGTCAGTACTGACACAGTAAGGAAGCAGCCATTTATAACCTGGCACTACACTGACTTTCAAAGACTTGCTGTCCTACTAGGCACTGTGTAGGTTACTCTGAGCTGTGTACTGTCCAAATGCGTGGCCCCCTGTCCTTGAATTTTCCAGTATTCCTGCAGTAATGGATATTGACGTCTAGATGTTGTGTACTACCGTAGGTGTAGCTGACATGCAACATAGTTTGCATGGACAGTCTAGAAACATGGACCCTGTCAAGCACAGCACTGTACTTAGACCACTAAGCCACAACAGCCAACAATAAGTGCTGTGTACTTCCTGACAGTATCAACCATGCATATACATAGCTCATGACATGCTGCAAGTTAGCAAGTTGATTGTGACAGACCTAGGAATGTGTGCTCTGTTGCTATTACCCTACAAACATGAATGTTCCTGCAGTGCTATGGGAAGACAGGTGTGTTGGAGGGAGGGGGCATACTTCTCAACTGTACACATTTCCACAGACTGTCCAGATGTTTGCTTTAAATGTTGGTTCCATTTAGCATAGTATTGTGCATGTCTTGGAGAATACTGGCATATCACTAGAGACTGAAGGTTAGACAGTTATGACAGACATTTGGTTTCAGACTTCTTATCCTTCGGAGAGTTAAGGCAACTGCAAGACCTGCTATATCTCACTGTGTATGTTTGTAAGTGGACTATTTCATCGTTGTCCCTATTTGGGGGTCTTTGCCACACATTTCTTTCTGGCTTCGTACAGCTGACTTGCTGTGAGAGGCTGAGAGTGTGTATGAGACTCCAACACAGACATCCATGCATATGACCTATGACCCTGCAATTAGTTAGTCCCCCACATATACTGCAGTGCATTTTGTCACCTAGTGGACTACTGCATATTCTGGGTAAGCCAGCATTTGATGGACATTTCCTGTTGTCCCACATAGCTGACAGTTGTCTGCTGCTATCCATGTGGCCACCTCATTCCCTTGCATACATGCAGAGATACCATAGATATGCTAGCACAATGTAATACAGCATTAATCTGTTAAGAAATGTGACTTACCTTGTGCTTGTGGCAGTTGTGAGGACAGTGCTTGAGGACTGACTCTGTCAGATGCACACAGTACACAGCATATACATGGTAAGGTACAGGTAGTGTGATGTGTGTGGCATCCTTTTTACTGTGTGTGAGTCAGAGAGAGGTGTCAGTCCCTGGGTCCCTAGGGTGCTAGTGTATGTGCTATGCATTGCCTCCTTCCCAATGCCAGGATGTACTGGGCATGCCTACATCTGCCTACAGGGATAGGCTCATGGGGTTCCTCCTCCAAGTCCCCCTGTGCCTGTGGGGACCTTGGCAATGGTGGGGGGCTGTGTCTCCCTTCCCTGTTCTGTTCCTGCCACAGATGTTTCCACAGGATCATATTGTGTAGCATGGTAGATACTATGAACATGTGTGCACATGTGGCTGGAGAGTACTGCAGGGGTACACCAGATATGTCAATGCAGTGGAACCATGACGTGAGCAGATCAAACACATGCTCTATGAAGGTTCTAGTTTGTGTGTGTGCCTCATGATGGCATTCTTCAGTGTGTGTGTGTGTGTGTGTGTGTGTGTGTGTGTGTGTGTGTGTGTGTGTGTGTGTGTGTGTGTGTGTGTATATGTGTGTGTGCATTTCTGATGGGTGTCATCATCCACAGTTCCAGTGCGTAGCCAGCATCCCCCACATGATGGTCATATGGGATGTCCCCCCTAACAAATGCCTGGTATAGCTGTGAGGCATGCCAGATGTGGGAGTCGTAATAACTGCCAGGGCTGCCAGCATACACATTGATGATAATGCCCTGGGCATTGCATGTGACCTGGCAGTTGATGGAGTGGTAGCCCTTGCAGTTCACATAGACTCTACCCTCTTCAACGGGTTGTGCTTTGATGTGGACATGGGTGCAGTCTATAGAACCCAGTACCTCAGAGTAGTTTGCTACATCATGGAAGAGATGCATATTGCTGGTCCTCTCCTCAGGGGTGCTGAGAAAATAAATGTGCTCATTGGCATGTGTTAGCATGACATCCAGGAACTGGAGAAGTACCCTGGATGCGGATGCCTGTCAGACCCCCATAATGTCCCCAGTAGGTCTTTGGAAAGTACCTGTAGCTAGTATTTTTAAGGCTACAAATACCTTTATTTCCACTGGGATGGGTACCCCTCTCTTGGCTCTGGGTCTGAGGTAAGGGTGGCAGACCTCTGTGATTTGCTGAAGTATGTCCCTGTCGACCCTGTAGCACTCTACTCTCTCCAGCTCATGTAGCCCCTGAAAGGTTACCGTGGGTCTGAACACTCTTTTCCTCCTCAGTCTGGGCTGGTTGTCAGCGTCATTGTCATCACTGCCCTCGATCTGTAGCAAAGCAGCAACAGCCCCTATCATTTTGTCAGTTAAAATTCCTAAGTGTGTACTCCATTGGTGACTATGTGGGAAAATCAGATTGAAGGGTGTTTGCATTCTTTACACTGGTGTGCTGCAGACGCTGCCTGTGTCATCGGCTGACTATGATACATTCTACCTGCCACCTACATTACTGAGGGGTTTGAATGGGCCACTGTGAGTGGCAGAGGACTTATTAGTTATTTCTAGTTGATTACCTTTTGTCTGTTATTTCCTTTTATTTTATTTCCACATTTCCTCCAGTTTTAGGCCTTTAAAACTGTTGCAGCTAGTGTGAACATTGTGGAGTAGAAAGGTCCCTCCCCTGGACACGAACAGAAACCAGCTAAGCATAACTAAGCAGCCTCAGACACACACCCTTGCTTAGCTATGTTTAGCTGATTTCAGAAATGCTGAGCAGTGCTAAGCACTGCTCAAATCCACTTAGCTGGGCTGAATGCTACTTAGAATTATACTTCTTAGAAATGCTCAAATCGCTAAGCACTGCTAAGCATTGCTCAGTTTTCATTTAAAGAAAATGAATGAATTGGACATTAATTACTCCTTACTGACATATAATTAAGTGTATATATTTTACTTTACATGATGTTCCCCCTATGTGCTTTGATTACATTACTTTGGGGTGTGACTATACTCTATGGGACACTTGTTTTTACATGGGGGATTTCACATCATATATCCGCTGACAGTGGAATTTTGGCCAGCTGCACCACCCTGGTTAACAAATATCAATTACTACATCATTAAAAATAAAAAAAAAATAATTTAATAATGCTTTTCCATGTAAAAGCTGAATTGTTTGTCTAGGTATTTGAACCATGCACCTACTGCATGCAAAACCAGAACTCTAACCACTAAGCTAAATCACCAGTGAAGATTTTAGCTATACATTTCTGTATAGCTCTTCATACTGTTTTAAGCATTGCTGAGCAAAGCACAGTGGCATGCAAACCCACTCAGCTATGCTTAAACTTCAAATACAGTGGAAAAAAACATACATTCATTTTAAATAAATTTATATATATATATATATATATATATATATATACATATATATATCACTATATCAAATATTAGCATGTCAGTTGCAGGACACATACTCTTCATGAAAATCCATGCTAATGCAAAACCTGTCATTCTATCAATTTTCTAAGTTTGTAAGGGCAATATTTAAAAACTGTCCCTATTTCTGGCCTTTTGCCCATTTTTTTGTACTGCCTTTGTCCAGACTTCTTCAGAGGTTCAGAGGTATGTGTCTGAGGACACCTTTAATTGTAAAGTGCTGTACAGCACTTTCACAATGTGGGGGTGTGTTACAGCTCTTGCCATACACACCCTGCAGTCTATTCAATTCACAGATCCTCTTTTCAGTGTCTGCAGACACTGAAAGGTTTGTAAGCTCCAATGTGCTTACAGAAAGCATGACACATCCCCTTTTCATGTCAGCTGCTTCTTCTGTCTGCACCACCGCATTATAGCCTTTACACGGTTAGGTACCCGTGGACACTGTGTCCCGTTTTCCTATTCAATAAACTTAGCTCATTTACATACACCTGATTGCTTATACAATAGTTACACCACTACACCAGAGCCCATCTCCTTAGCAAACACTGTTACCTGCCATTGTTATGGGTCTGCATACTGGCCAGTATAATGGAAAATTTAAAAGTGTCACATTTATTGCATTTTTCATTTTTTTTTTCCACGATCCCTGTTTGCGTGCCACTGCACTCCACTTAAACAGCCCGTATCTGTCAAAAAAAAATAATTTTTATGCTTTTGAAATATTTTTGCATGCCAATAGCAATTGACATGCCTAATGTACATAATACATGCTTTATTTGAAGTTGTCATGGTCCCATTTTTAATTTTGCACTCCTGTACATGGTTAGTAACTGCATACATTTCTAATGCAGACACGGCTCCTACACGGATGCCTGTCTGCTTGCTGGATCGCAAATTCACCTCATTTGCATGATTTTCACCAGCAAATGAGGTGATTTACATTATTCCGACACCTCCATGGCCGAATAGTGCTGGAAGGCCCATTCACACCCCCAGCCTTGTTTCATGGATCGCACAGCCTCAGAACCCCGTGTTTGAGCCATGCCACTGTGCTTACATGGGGATTAGTTCTGTGTAAGCTTTACTGAATTACCCCCAGAGTCTTTCTTTAAATAACTTTAAAATGCAACAAAAATGCATTCATTGTAATCCTCCATTCTTACTTCCATTATAAATAATTACCCTTTTTATACATTAAGCTTTTTCTTCCCCAAAATGCAAAACCTACTTCCATTACCTCCTTCTCTACTTCTTGAAGCAGAATGACCCAATAAATATAGGATTTATGTGTACCTTCTATATCTCTATCATTCTTTTAGTCTTCTCTATTGATCCTATCCTTACATTTGTATATCTATATTTTATCCCAAAATAAGTTCCCAATATACTCACTTTCTTTAAAAAAAATCCTTCCAGATTTTATGGCATCCCCACACTTTTAGTCTTTTAGTTTTAGTCCATTCTTATCTAACTCTTTTTGACTGCTGGATATTCTTCTTGCATGTATTCCTTATTCCTAGTTAAAATCATTAAATCATTCTTAAATAAAGATAGTAGAATTATTTTTTACATTATCAAATATTTCCCACCTTATTTTTTCTACCCTACTCTTTACTTCCTTTATTAACCTATTTGCTAGTGGCCCATGGCAGGCACTTTTATACATGACCTGTGCCTCTCTGCAGGTCAGCCATAGCAGAGACCACGGTAACTGTGCACTTTGTGGTGGGGAACTTTAATGTGGGTGAGAAGAAAATAACAGGCCAACAACTTGACATATGTTGTCCTCCCCTTGGTACTGTGCTACATGCCCTCCATGAACAAGGTCTGTGGATGATACTTACAGTTAAGCGTAACTACGCCTTCTACCAGCATGTCTGGTGGGAACATATTGCATATGTCAGTACTGTCAGTAGCCATAAGTGTACATAACAGTAATCATGATGTAGGACCACCAATATGATCTACCATGCCAACAATAAGACAATCAACTTTGCAGAGGAGTGGGTGGTCAGGGGTGGGGGTCTACCTACATAGTCATCCCTAACTGACATGGGGGATTTTCCAGCATCTCTGTCTGGGAAATCATGAAAGCTGCCACACACCTGCTGGACGACTTGACACTGATGCAGAGCTTCGCTAAAGACTTCATGTGTCTGTGGCCAAAGGCTCAGGAGGGTATGACCTTATATATAAGTGCAAGCTACTGAAGACAGAACTATTTCCATACTAAGCATGTTATATTTGTTCCAACAGACATATCAGGGCTTCACTTACAGTGCAGGTCTGCACAGGGTATGTGGCCTGTAGCTTTTGCGTATCATTCTGTTTTATAGTTGCAGTCTCATAGGGTCTGGGAGTGTCAGGAAGTATCACTGATATATTTGAGTTTACCTGGTTTGGTGTCACATGTGCACCATCCCCTACCTGATGGGTCTTTCCAGCTCACAGCATATGCACTCACCCACATCAGTAGCCACTCCCCAAAATGCCCATTGCTGATTCCTGTCACTGTGGCCCTACCCACTTGTGCATATGATGACAACTGTGCCTTGCACTCAGTAGTCTGTTAACTGTCTATGCATGGTACAGCATATGATGTTACTTACATTGCATGTATCATTGTTAATCTTAGTTACATCTAATCTGGCAAGTAATTATGAACCAGATGCAGTCTACTAGCCAATGCCTTTTTATATTACACCTGTTTCTGTTGCTCATCCCCTGCAAAGGGGTCTTCCACAATCACCTCAATGGTCACTTCCTCCAGTGTTGATTCTGGCACATCCTCTTCCCCTATGACAACCCCCTGCTGTATTTGTTTGCATATCAACATGTTGTGCAACAATGTATTTACAACAAATGTTTTGATGCAGGCTTCTAGGTCATATTGCAGGGCACCAATGGAGGCATCTAAGCAGTGGAAATGGGCATACTTCTCAATCTCTCAGCCAAAGAATGCTGGAGCTGGACAAAGCCAAACATAATGGATGGACTAAGGTTCCAAAACAGGGACGATTTTAAGTAGTGCTCATGTAAACTTAGAGAGTTGACAGACTAACAGGTTTTGCACTAACATGTATTTTCCATAGGGTATAAAGTCTGAAATGCAAATGTCTCTTATTATTTAGAGACATCAATCCTTGATGATTTGTCAGAAAACCACAATTTTTCTGAGACGCAGATCAAAAATATGAGGCAAAAATCTGTGTATTCCATGAAAATCTGGACAATTGAGAAGTATGGGCCTTCATCACTCCGAACATAAATTCACTGATATTTCAGGTCTATAACAGAATGTTGTTGTATGCATTTATTTGCCATGGTTGGTGGAGTTCTTACTGGCTGCATTAACCATAGCTTCAGGCATATTTGGCACCAGCAATAAGAAGGCTGTGAGGGAGCTCACCCTCACACAAATTGCTAACACAAGATGAGCATGTTTTACATGGGAAAAATCATAGGCATTATACTAACTGACTCACTGTGTAGTATTCCCTGTGCATCACAGATAACCTGGCAATTGTTGGACTGGAATTCCTTATGGTTGAAATACTGCTGTCCCTGTGTCACAGGTAGGGCCTTGATGGCAATGTGGGTGCAGTCAATGACTCCCAGAACTTCAGAAAAATGGGCTATGTCACAGATTGTCTATATAGTGTTGTTTCCCTCATGTGTTACTTGTAAGTCAAACATCCTCTTCTACTTTCTGAAGCATGGCATCACGAAGCAGGTGTAGTATCCATGAGGCAATGCCTAAGATATAGCCACTGTATCCACTGATGGTCACTAGAAGATACCTATTTTCTAGGATTCTCTATTCTACACATACCTTAGTGTCCTCAGGAAGGTATTCCAATAGCTTGCATGTGACAATAACACATCTGTACCAGCTTGTGCATGATGTCTGTTCATAAAGTAGTTACCTAGAATTTCTATATGGTGGAGGGAATAAAGTTTTAGGCATGGTGAGATCCTTCTATGATGCAGGCAGTAATGATGTGCACTTCATGAGTACTGGCTGTGGGGACAGCTTTACACATGTACATTGGTGCTAAAACTACTGCTACCACAGATGAGTTCAGTCTCTGTGTCTGTTCATGAATGTTTTATGGAGTGCAGATGCACTGATGGTCTCAACTCATCACTTAGTCTTTATACATTTGTGATCCACTCCACCATATTATTCAACTCATTTGCATTATTAATCACCCGCATTATATTTATGTTGCTCATTTCCATCTCATTATATGTGTATTTGTATGGCTTACTTGCCACAATCCATGTCGTGGTAACCTTTTTGGATTCAGGAACAGCACTAACACAGTGCTGCATCAGGCTGTAGCACATATATGTTTAGCACCACGTCAGGCTAGTTCAGCGGTTGTGCTATACGCTAATGAGGCAATCTGGTGGAGAGGCATATACTAATTAGCCATGTGCTGTCTCTCCTGAAACCACATCAAGGGAGGCATCTACAAACCAAGCGATTCAGGAAATCACTCAGGTGTGTGGATTAGCAAGTTTAGCACTACCACATCATGGTATGGGGGGGTTGGAGTAACCACTAGCCACCAGGGATCACTCCAAACTGGAGTATCATAATGGCATCTACAACAGTACATGGATTGGGGGGGGAACCACTAGCCACCAGATAGTACTATAAAGTCTTGTGCATTAATGGCACCTACACTATTATGAGATCATGGGAATAAGTCAGGGACAAGTATAAGGACTGTGGTGTGTGTGCATGTTTGTGTTTGAATGTGTACTTGTGTTTGTGGGAGACTGATTGGGGGTGATGCCTATTGCTAAATTGTGCGGTCACAGCAATTAACTACTGTGAAATGCAGATCAACAATGATTTGCATGTTGCTGTAGTAGCTGGGGTTCAGAGCCATGCAAATTAGCCGATAATGAGGTCTTACCTCACTGCAGCCAACATGTCTCTAAAATGGAAAACACTATCATTGAAGCAGGGTGTACAGCTCACACTAGGCCCTTTAATGAATCCTTAGGAATGCGCATATAATATTATTAATAAATACTTATTTTATTAAAGAAGTCAAGATGAATTAAGGGATTAAACAGAGCTGTACTTTAAGCAGAATTTTATTTTAGGCCAGTTGAGGAAAAGTGAATCCTCTTTCAAAGGCATATTGATCACCTGTCTAGAAGCAGGAGGCAGTACATAATTGTATTAGTATATCCTCATATACACATCACAGCAACAGAGTTATATAGTTAATAGTATGTTGCAGTTAATTGTTAGGCCTACTGCCTCCAGAAATACATAGCTCTGTACACATCTTCACTAACCTTGCCAATACGGTGATGCCCCACTTACCTGACCAATGAGAACTACCCATACTGTCAGGACACGGGTTCATGCCAGGCACATATACTGACTGTACAACATGCCAACTGCCATGCCCTACCACACACCTATGGATTTAATTCCCTACCATGCTGTGCACAGTGCCATAGCCCTATCACACTCCTGTGCATTTCATTCCCTACTATGTTGTGTGCATTGCCATAGCCCTACCACATCATCTGTGCAGTTCATTCCCTAACATGCTGTGTGCAGTGCGATAGTCCTACCACACACCTGTGCAGTTCATTCCCTACCATGCTGTGCTCAATGCCATATCCCTACCAGTCCTACACAGTAGTCATTCACAGTTTCTCATATTCTGCATACAGTGTTCCAAACAAGGCCCATGGCTGTGTCACTTACACAAAGCATAACACTAGCTTGCCAGCTTTATGCATAGTCTGTTTTACATCCTTTTGTATATGTAAATGTTCTTCTTATATATACCTTCATATGCATCAATCTACAGATTACAGCAAATTTCCTTTATACCTGTTTCTAACTTTTTTATACCTTTTTAAGTGTCATTAAAATCTCCCATCCATATTATGGATGTGTTTTTCATTAAAAATGCTTTTCATTCTCTTTTCTGAAAACAGAAATCATAGAAGTGTACATACAGACAATTCTAAACTCATTGTTCTTACTGCTGATATCTACTATCATCATTATGTACACGTCCACTTATGAGATGTATTTTCAGTGGCACGGTGTTAAACTAGCAAATTCTACCATCCCCAGGGAAAATGCAGCTTTGGCAACATGATGATTAAATAATGCTTGCATAACTGCAGTATCTGAGAGTCTTAGTACGAGTTCTCTTATGGCGCGTGACTATGATACTGTACTTTGTAGACTGTGTGCCTACATAGGTGGGAGGATTGAGTCCAACTGTTAGTGTGTCTTTCACTCTCATACTGCTCTTCAAATACATATATGATGTGTAGCTGTACACTGTTATTGTGTCCTTTGATAACTTTTTGATAGAAAAATCCATCTAGTACACAATGGTGATGTCATCCATTCAACTGTGCACTGTCACAGTTATACAGCAGCAAGTCATGTGGAAAGGGTGATTCAGGCACTAATTGCTAACGTGATCTTGGGTAGTTAGTTCAAATCCAGCCATTACTGCTCATGTCAGTCTTATTATGACTGTATATGTTGCTAACACTGTTGTCGAACACATCCGCTGTGTGCACATACAAATATTAATTCCTTTTACAAAAAGCTATGACTTTTTCTCATATAGCAATGCTTTTATTCAGAGTAAGGATGATGTGTGATTGCATTTTCCTTTCATTACAGTTGTAGTAAGCTTCCTCCACTGGCACAAGGAAACAAGACAATATTCTATATGTTGTTACCTTACTATAGCAATTGCAGACACATATCCCTTGTAGCAATAACATGATGTAAAGACATGAAATACAAACATATGTCACAATTGTGGTGACACTTCTACAGTAGAGCAGTCATCCCGTACAATATTATGTATTTTCTGTACTCAAGTGGTCAGGTGTTCAAAATCCACATTCAGTGACTGTTAGCATTGTATGGCCTTATACTGTAACACATGAATGGCATCCGCCACAGGTATAATGTGCACATTTGTTGTGGGAGAGGCCCCCCCATCCCTTTTATCTCAAACTGATTGTTTACTACACAATCATATGATGTAATGTCTTAGCATAGGAGGAGTGAGACTTCCACCGTGGGGCTTGTACTTCATTCACATATCATTAGTCAGTACACTTACATAGCTTGCTGTTCAGTTCCAGAAAAGAACATTACATGAATGTACTAATGTTACACGAAAACATTGTATATAGTTATTTATATCCATTTTATGTTGAACATTATGTTATAATCACGTATTGTGATTGCATTGCAGTGAAATGTTTACTCCAGACATGTGCTGTGAGTGCTCCTTTGGCACATACATTAAGCCCTGGCTTGTACAGCATATGTACACAGACCAATTGTGGTTCATTTCTGGGACAGTGTACTACACAATGAAAGCAGCTTTTTCTGACAAAGAAGCATTGATATTGTACTGCTCCCTGTTGCGTGGACAGTAATATGCTTTGGTCCTTTATCTCCTGTGGCACACACAGAGGTCTGTAGAGAGTCTAGTATCATAGGTAGGGGTGTAAATCTGGTAACATCTGTCAGACAACTGTGTCAGACAGCAGTGGCTTACACAGAAAATAGTTGTGGCACAATCAGAGGGTCACCTTTTTCAGGCTTTGTCCTACAAAACGTAGAGCATCCATACCCTTTATGATACGTAAGTGCTGTAAGTTCTTAAAAGGTGTGTTTTGTGACATATTTTTGTAACATCATGACTGATATGCATTTCTCTGATATCTGTCCTGGCATGTGTTTGAAAATGACAAGATGCGATTGTTTATTATGTCATTTTTTGCTCACACGCGTTACTTACTTTCAAACTAATTAGGCTCTTCAGTGCATGTCTTCATCAAAACATTTCTTTATTACTGCAGTTCTTTTCTTCACACTGTGCAGTTTTATGGCAGATGAGGGCTTACATAAAATGTTTCTTAATGTATGGCAGGGTCAAAGTAGGACATGGAGGTATAGCCAATATGGCACTGGTCAGGCCCTCTACCATGACATCACCACAGAAGTGGTGAAAGAGATGCAGTTATGGGTACAACAGTGTAAAGTTACTATAACATACTGAAATCTCACAAACCATTTAGATTATGCAGCTTTAACAGTAAAAGTGAAGTATTACTGCACAAACCCACACATTACTCAGTTGTAACAGTAAGTAAACTTTACAGAAAAAAACACTGCTTATATATTTATTTAAAAAAGCAAAGAAAAACTCTTAAATTCTACATATTACACTAACCATGACTATTCTGACTACAAAACTAAAAATCTACATACTGCACACACTAACATTTTTTAAACACACATTAAGAGTATGTTTATTGTCAAAAGAAGAACAAAACATCTGCATACTGCACACTAAAAGAAAACTAAACCAAATCACTTATTTTTAAATGTGTACTTTGCATTTGATTTGATACTGTGGTGGTGGTGGTGCTGCGGTAGCATTGTCACCTCACAGTAAGACATTGTCCTGTTCGATTCTCAGCTAGAGTGTCTTCTGTGTGGAGACATGCGTGAATGGGCATACCTTCGTTGAAGGTTGTGCATCAGAGCTGGCAACTCGGCACATAAAAATCTACTGCCAATCATTAGCGGACCGGAGTTCCGCTGTGGTGACCCCTAACCGGGAAAAGTGAAAAGACACAACAACAACTTTGCATTTGATTTGATGGCATGAAGAAGTGCCTAGTTTGATATAATATTTGAGTAAAAGTCACTGCATTCTGTTGGGTAATTTACAGACATCATTAGCTCACCTTTTTAACAGGTTTACACCACAACAGTTTCACACATCTGTCCATTTATTTTTCACCAAAGGAAAAAACTCTCCATGCAAATGCATTAAGAGTTGCTATCGATAATACCCTAGCAATCACCAGATATAGTGTTCAGGCCCTTCTCTGAAAAGCTTTAGCCACTTTTCTCCTGGAGATAAGCCTGTGGTACATTATTCTTGGAGAAAGGGCTTGATTGCTAAATAGTCCTGAAAAAGAGGGTCTTCATCTATGTCCTAGAGACTCAGGGCAGTGATCACACTGAGTATGTCACTGTAAACAAAGGGCTCAGTTAAAGATAACTTAGAAAGTGTAAACAAGTAGTTGTTTTCAGTAAAATCAAACAACTGTTCTAATTACTTAACTGCTGTCTCCCAGGACATAATGAAGAATCTTTTCAGCTTGTTAAAAGAAGCGCTGTTTAATGTGTTCATAAGTACCCCAAGTTTTCCTTCAAAGAAAGCATCTGCAGCTCTTTCATGCAGTTTTTCCTTGACGGAGACCATTGCTGAAAATGTTTCCATGGCAGTAAGTGCTGCTTTTTATAATATACGCTCATTGAAATCCATGAGAACAACACTGAGAAAGTACAAATAGTACCAGGGCAGTGAAGGTGATGGACTGTAGCCATGCTCATTATCTGAAAAGCACCTCCATATCTGCCAGGGGGCTCCTCTACTTCTTCATAGAGGAAATACAACTGGAGCACTGGGAGATTTTTCACTACTCTGTCAATGGCTGGCAGGAGTGAAAGCCACCTTGTTGGCTTTAAAGGATTCTCAGATTCCATGACATAAAACTTAAGCAAGTCATTCAAGTCCCTGGTCCTTGTGGCAAAACCTTAGAAATGGCTGAAAAGTTTCATCACAAACACTTCCACATCATAAGGTAGTTGTGCTGCAGCTTTTTCAGCTGCATTTTGAATAATGTGGGTACCACAGTAAGCCTTCTAGAGTGATGGGTACTTTTCTTTTAATCTACTATACACACCAGATTTCTTTCCATAGTTGACACTGGCATTATCGGCCTCATATGCTGAAATGCTGTTCCAGGGCAAGGACTGCTTTTCCATAATGTTCAAAATCTGTTATATAGCTTGGGCAGATATACCAGGGTCTTCACAGAAGTGCAAAAACCCATTTACCTCCCCTTCTTCTTTGCAAAAATACCTCATAACAAGTAAAAATAATTTCACGTTTTCATGTTGGAAGCATCCAATGATGATGTAAATGATGTGCCTGGTTTCCGCAGGTCATGCAGGAGGCATTCCAATGAGTGCGACCCCAAAACATTTTCAAAAATGGCTTCAGCCTTGGGTCTTCTGTGAGATGTTTTTTTTTGTGATGCCTGAGTCACTGTATAACTG